>NW_017670497.1:522168-526007 GCF_001879085.1 Nicotiana attenuata | reverse complement strand
GACCTAGTCTGATGAACTTTCTCCTAGGATCAAAATCTTAGTCTGATGAATTGTTCTCCTAAGATATACAACCTAGTCTGATGAACTTTCTCCTAGGATCAAAATCTTAGTCTGATGAATTGTTCTCCTATGATATACAACCTAGTCTGATGAATTTTCGCCTAAGATCAAAATCTTAGTCTGATGAATCTTTCTCCTAAGATAGAAGACCTAGTCTGATGAACTTTCTCCTAGGATCAAACTCTTAGTCTGATGAATCTTTCTCCTAAGATAGAAAACCTAGTCTGATGAACTCTCTCCTAGGATAAAAATCTTAGTCTGATGAATTGTTCTTCTAAGATAGAAGCCCTAGTCTGATGAACTTTCTCCTAGGATCAAAATCTTAGTCTGATGAATTGTTCTCCTAAGATATACAACCTAGTCTGATGAACTTTCTCATAGGATACATGTCTTAGTCTGGTGAATCTTTCTCCTAAGATAACAAAAAATAGCAACCTAGTCTGATAAACTTTCTCCTAGGATCTAAAATCTTAGTCTGATGAATCCTTCTCCTAAGATAGAAGACCTAGTCTGATGAATTTGCTAGTCAAATGTCCTTGGTTTTACTCACAGGAGACGTACATTCCAATCAAGTCTTTAGTTTTACTCTTATCATTGCATCAATAGCTTAGGTGATCTATATTTTGCTAACAACTTACGAACCTTCCTAGTGGAAAATGGGGCAGAAAATATTCTTTATTTTATGTCTATTATGTTGAAGTCACGCGCCCACCTAGAGAACAAGGGAATACATTTCAAGCTCAGCAGTCAGGCGCCCACCTGGAGAACAAGGGAAGTACAATGCAAATTTTAGCTTTCAAATTTTTAATATTTGATAACATGCTGCGCCCAGCTACCAAACTGGGGCAGAAAATTTTCTTTGTTTGTCTATTTTATTGAAGTCAGGCGCTCACCTGGAGAACAAGGGAATACATTTCAAGTTCAGCAATCAGGCGCCCACCTGGAGAACAAGGGAATACTTTTCCAAGTTCAGTAATCAGGCGCCCACCTGGAGAACGAGGGAATACATTTAAAGTTTCAGCAATCAGGCGCCCACCTGGAAAATAAGGGAAGTACAATTCAAATTTTATCTTTCAAGTTTTTAATATAACGCTCCCAGTCATCAAACTGGAGCAGAAAAATTTCTTTGTCTGTCTATTTTGTTGAAATCAGGAGCCCACCTGGAGAACAAGGGAATACATTTCAAGTTCAGCAATCAGGCGCCCACCTGGAGAACAAGGGAATACTTTTCCAAGTTGAGTAATCAGGCGCCCACCTGGAGAACGAGAGAATGCATTTCAAGTTTCAGCAATCAGGCGCCCACCTGGAGATTAGAGGCATGTATTTCAAATTTCAGCAGTCAAGCATCACTCGGAGGAATAGCGAAACATTTCATATCATAATTCAAGGCAACAACGCAAGGATCCCAGCGGAAGAATACAAGTTCAAGGCAACACAAGAGCAAATTTGAAGACATAGATAGGACTTTTTGTAATTCATAGATCATAGCTTAGTTTAGCTTCTTTTATTTCGACTCGGTGTAATAAGGAGGTCAGTAAGCAGTAGCAATAGCAACAGCAGAGAAAGTCACAGCTCCTGGTAGTCCCAGTTACAAAACCTTCCTGAACTACACTGACCTGATTCCTTTTTAGCCAAGGATATGTAGGTAACCGCCGAAGCAGGGTGCGGTCAAACTCTTCAAATATGCTTCACACGGAATATTCAAACGGGCAAAAATCGCTCGTTTCCGCTCACTTATCTTTGCACGAAAACTCTTCGTGTTTCCGGGCAAAGAGGGGCAGCTGTGAGCATGTGATTTTTGCCCTAAGTGAATTATTCCCAAAAATTCAAACAAAATAATTTTTCTTTCATTATTTACAATTTTTGTGAATTTTTGTGTTACTTTCTGATAATTGTTGCATTTTATCTGTGCATTTTAATTCATACAAAAATACATTCGGCATTTGCTTGAAAACAAAGAAAATAACAAAAATGGTACTTTTGCATTTTTAGTTTAAATTTGTTTTAGTTTGTGTTTTGGGAAACTAGGAGATGTTTTTAGGTGTCAATTTGTTTTTTCTGAATTTAGCATTTAATAAAATATAAAAAATATACAAAAATGAAAATCAGAAAATGAACGAAATAAATTAAAAGAAATAAAATGAAAGAGAAAAACAAAAGGAAAACATTAAAAAGGTGGTTGTCTATATAGACATCAGAATTGGGTCTTTTTTTATTTTTACCCAGCCCAAACCACTTTTCCCACCCATACCCGTCCAGGCCCAATACCCCTTACTCGGTCTGCCCGTTAATTAAAATAAATGACCCCGTTTCTGGCCTTTTAATCCTGGCCGTCGATGATTAACTCATCACACGGTCAGGAACTGATCTTCATTTGGTATAAGAGTGTCCGAACGGACACCCCACCCCCTTTTAGGCCTTCGTCTCTAATCACAGCCCCCCTCTCTCTCAAAAAACCCTAATTGAGCCGCCCCAAATTCCCCCGCCGGTAATGGCGGCGCCGACGCCCCCCAAATTAACACCATGGGATCCCCTCAGCCTCCCCATTCCGAATATCCAAGTCATTTCTTTCGAATCACCTCCCAACCCTTCGAATATCGAATTAAAACTTTCGGGCCAAAACACTAACTCGCCCAAATCGGTCCAAATTAACACCCTGGGTCCCTTTCCCCTTCCCCTATCCAAATCCCTGGTTAGCTTTTCTCGAATCTGCCTCGAACTGTTCGAATTTCAATTTGAATGTTTTCCGGCCAAAACCCTAATTGACCCAAACCACTCCAAATCGATACCGTGTGACTTCTTTGCATCCCTCGTGTGGAATCTGGCTTCATTGGCACTCAAGATCTCACCGGAAGTGGGCTAAGTTCGAGTCCGGAAGTGATCTGTTTGAACAGTGAGTTTCCTTTTTTGTTTTCCTTTTTCTTTTTCCTTTTTGGTGTTATTCTAGTTGTTAATAAGTGTTAATCTGGAAATCGACAAAGTCTTCTTCAATTTCGTTCCATATTCGTTTCATTTTGGTCCTTATCTGCCTGTTCATCTTAGGTTTTAGGTGTTAAGTTGTTATTCGTTCTGCTAATAGTTGGATTTGTTTCAATTTTTCTGCTTAAATAATGACTTGTAGTATTAGATCTCAATTATGATTCTGTTTAGTTAGTAATTGTTTGAATGTCATTTGGTTATCAATTCTGATTAAGTTTAGCTTGTGATTAGTTTGGTTGACTGTTGCTGTTAGGTTGTTTCAATGAATAGGTTAGTAGTTCGAACTAGAATTGCATTTTGAAGCTGAAATTCAGATCTTAGGAATTGTTTGGGTATAGCTGTCCTACATCAGTAGTTTTGGGATAAGTCGAGGGTAGTTGGGGCAATTCAGGGATAAAGAACCTTATCAATGGATCTAGAACTTCCTAGAATATTCTAGAATGGGGTCCAATTTGGAATTTTAGGAAAACATAGTGTGCTTACTTGTGTAACAAGTCAATAAGCAGGGGACTAAATGAGTAAATAAACAGGGACTGAAAGGCGAACAGAAATTAAGGGGTGCCCATTAGTTTTGCCTATATAAGGCAGCCTTCACTACCTTCATGGACAAGTTTGGAGACCCTATGAAAAATTCCCTAAGTTTGGGGAAGCCCTGAAAATTCCCCCTACTTTCCATCAGTTTTTAGCCAAAATTTGAATTTCAAAATCTCTCCCAAATCTAAAAATATCCAAAAACAACAGAAAACTCCGAAAAATCCATAAAAATCAGTACATTGATCTTCCTTTCGTATCATTTTTTA
>NW_017670497.1:379728-520484 GCF_001879085.1 Nicotiana attenuata | reverse complement strand
GGCCTTTAAATAATAAGATGAGATGAGCCTCGCCAAACAAAATGCATAAATTGCGGGGCCCTCATTAAATGCTCATGTTAAAATACCTAGAATTTGGGACGGGCCGTTTAGCGAATTTCACGGCCTTCCCCAAAGATAATAACACGCTAGCTACTTTAGGCGCGTATTTTAATAACATTACCTTCCTAAACTCGGGTGCACATTTATGTGACCCAAATCCAAATCTCAACGAAGTCGAAATATGTCAACAACCACGGGTGCATTTATGTGACGTGGTTCGAGACACTTTTTCAGGACGTTGCAATTCTCGTTAAAATAAAAATGAAAGCGGTTTACGGTTAAAAAGCACATAAGCTATAACATGTTTTGAAATCAGATAAATCCAAATATAACAGTTGATCGACCGTGCTAGAACCACGGAACCCGAGAATGCCTAACACCTTCTCCCGGGTTAACAGAATTCCTTACTCGGATTTCTGGTTCGCGGACTGTTAACAGAGTCATAATTTCCTCGGTTCGGGATTCAACCGGTGACTTGGGACACCATTAATCTCCCAAGTGGCGACTCTGAATTTTAATAATAAATCCCTTTCCGATTGTCCTTTAAGTGGAAAAACTCCTTTACTCCCTTGCGGGGGTGCAGTGAAAAAGGAGGTGTGACACAAGGCAACAATTAACACTTAGAGAATAAGACAACACAGAGTAAAACAGCTCAATACCAATACCAACAACGAGGATCACCCAAGATACCATCCAGTAGTCCATTTCATCAATGTGCAGGGGGATCTATTGGGAATCTAACCCGTAGTCCCAAAGTAAATATGCAGGGGGGATCTATCGGGAATCTAACCTGCAGTCCCAAAGTTTATATGCAGGGGGATCTATCGGGAATCGAACCAGCAGGCCCAAAGTAAATATGCACGGGGATTTATCGGGAATCAAACCCGCAGTCCCAAAGTAAATATGTAGGGGGGACTATCGGGAATGAAACCCACAGTCCCAAAGTAAATACGCAGTCACAACAAGAAGACATCCAGAAATGAAGTTCAAAGATACAAGGCAACAGGTAGTTCTAGCCTAAGATGCTTCATGTAGTACAAACAAGGCAACTTGAGCAGATAGGCAAATTGGAACAACTAAGCATGCTTTTCTAGCTAACACAACCTATAATTGCAAATAAAAACAAAGCATTTAAGAAAGAAACACGGTCTAAATATTTAAAGTAAAACCGGATTTTTCAACAATTAGCTCAAGTACGCGCTCGTCACCTCATGTACAAGGCATTCAATTACCAATATCATATCCTAAGGGGAGAGGTCCCCCACGCAAATGCTATAGAGGAAAGGGCAGAGCTGCGCGATCGCGAATCAATCCATGCGATCGCGTTTAAGGAATTGGACCCTCCTCCAGATTGCTCTATGTGATCGTGTGAGCTGGGACGCGATCGCGAAGAAGAAAATGGTCTGCAACAGCTGAAGAGAATTTTTGCAATTTTTCCTAACTCCAAAATGCTCCGTTGAGCATCCGAAACACACCCGAGGCCCCAGGGACCTCAACAAATCCTACGGACATATCCCATAATATCATTCAAACTCGTACCAATCCTTAAACCACCTAAAACAACGTCGGAAACATGAATTAATCAATGATTTAAGCCTAAGAACTCCAACTTTCCTCAAAATACGCTTTCTATCAAAAACCTAACCAAACCACGTCCGAATGACCTAAAATTCTACACACACATCCCAAATGACATGACGGAGCTACTGCAATTTCCGGAATTCCATTCCGACCCTCAGATCAAAATCTCACTATCGGATCGGAAACTTCAAAAATTCAAACTTCGGCATTTCAAGCCTAAATCAGTTACGGACCTCCAAAACACATTGCGAACACGCTCCCAACCACGAAATCACCTGACGGAGCTAACAGAACCATCAGATTTCCATTCTGAGGCCGTCCTCACACTGTACCGACTACGGGCAACTTATCAGCACTTAAGCTCTCATTCAGGGACTAAGTGTGCCAAAACTCTCCGAAACTCAAAACCGAACATCCCGGCAAATCAAATTAGCAGAAATAGACTTGGGGAAAGCAGTTAATAGGGGATCGGGGCGTTAGTTCTTAAGACGACCGGCCGGGTCGTCACATCCTCCAACACTTAAACAGTCGTTCGTCCTCGAACGAGCATAAAGACATACCTGAAGTAGTGAAAAGATGAGGGTATCTGCTGCGCATATCCTGCTTGGTCTCCCAGGTCGCCTCCTCGGCCGGCTGACCCCGCCACTGAACCTTTACTGAAGCAATGTTCTTTGACCTCAACTTTCTGATCTGCCTGTCCAATATAGCCACTGGCTCCTCAACATAGGATAGATCCTTGTCCAACTGGACTGAACTGAAATCCAACTCGTGCGACGGGTCACCGTGATACCTCCGGATCATCGAAACATGAAATACCGGATGAACCCCGACCAAACTGGGAGGTACAACAAGCTCCTAAGCAACCTCCCCAACTCGCCTCAAAATCTCAAAAGGGCCAATAAACCTCGGACTCAACCTCCCTTTCTTCCCAAACCTCATGACGCCTTTCATAGGTGAAACCCGAAGCTGAACCCGCCCACCAACCATATACGAAACATCACAAACCTTCCTGTCCGCGTAGCTCTTCTATCTGGACTGGGCTGTACGGAGTCTATCCTGAATCATCTTAACCTTCTCCAATGCGTCCTGAACCAACTCTGTGCCCAATAGCCTGGCCTCACCCGGCTCAAACCAACCCACTGGAGATCTACACCTCCTACCATATAAAGCCTCATACGGCGCCATCTGAATGCTGGACTGATAACTGTTGTTGTAAGCAAACTCCGCCAATGGCAAGAACTGATCCCAAGACCCTCCAAACTCAATCACACACGCACGGAGCATATCCTCAAGAATCTGAATAGTGCGCTCGTACTGTCCGTCCATCTAGGGGTGAAATGCTGTGCTCAACTCCACCCGAGTACCTTGCTCCTGCTGCACGACTCTCCAGAACCGCGATGTAAACTGAGTACCTCTATCTGAAATAATAGAAACTGGAATACCATGCAGACGGACGATCTCCCGGATATAAATCTCCGCCAATCGCTCCGATGAATAAGTGGTACACACAAGAATGAAATGAGCGGACTTGGTCAGCCTATCCACAATAACCCAAATGGCATCAAACTTCTTCAGGGTCTGTGGGAGTCCAGATAAAAAATCCATGGTGATGCGCTCCCATTTCCAATCCGGAATCTCTATCTGCTGAAGCAACCCACCCGGGCGCTGGTGCTCATACTTCACCTTTTGGCAGTTGAGGCATCTAGACACATAGCCAACTATATCTTTCTTCATCCGCCTCCACCAATAGTGCTGCCTCAAGTCCTGATACATCTTTGCGGCACCCGGATGGATGGAATACCGCGAACTATGGGCCTCTGCTAGAATCAACTCTCAAAGACCATCAACATTGGGCACACAAAGCCGGCCATGCATCCTCAATACCCCGTCATCTCCGATGGTCACATCTCTGGCATCTCTACACTGAACCTTGTCCTTAAGGATAAGCAAATGAGGGTCATCATACTGCCGCTCCCTGATACGATCAAATAAGGAAGACCGGGAAACCACACAAGCTAGAACCCGACTGGGCTCCGAAAGATCCAATCTCACAAACTGGCTGGCTAAGGCCTGAACATCCATCGCCATAGGCCTCTCTGAAGCTGGTAAATATGCCAAACTCCCCAAATACTCCGCCCGGCGACTCAAGGCATCCGCCACCACATTGGCCTTGCCCGGGCAATACAGAATAGTAATATCATAATCCTTCAACAACTCTAACCACCTCCTCTGGCGCAAATTTAGATCCTTTTGCGTGAACAATCACTGCAAACTCCGGGGGTCAGTATAGATCTCACAAGGCACACCGTACAAATAATGACGCCTCAATCTTTAAGGCATCAACAATAGCAGCTATCTCAAGGTCATGGACAGGTTAATTCTTCTCATGTATCTTCAACTGTCTGGACGCGTAGGCAATGACTCTACCGTCCTGCATCAACACCGCTCCAAGGCCAACCCGTGAGGCATCACAATAAACTGTACAGGACCCCGAACCAGTAGGCAATATCAAAATAAGGGTTGTAGTCAAAGCTGTCTTGAGCTTCTGAAAACTCACCTCACACCCTTTGTCCACTGAAATGGGGCACCCTTCTGGGTCAATCTAGTCATAGGGGCCGCAATCGATGAAAATCCCTCCACAGAACGATAGTAGTAGCCCGCCAAACCAAGGAAACTGCGAATCTCTGTGGCTTAGGACTGCCTGGGCAATCTATGCACGGCCTCTATCTTCCTCGGGTCCACCCGAATACCCTCACTCGAAATCACGTGGCCTAAGAATGCCACAGAACTCAGCCAAACTCACATTTTGAGAACTTTGCATATAACTTCTTCTCCTTCAAGGTCTGAAGCACGGTCCAGCTGCTGCTCATGATCTTCTCGACTCCGGGAATACACCAGAATAACAACAATAAAAACAATAAAGAACGAGTCAAGATATGGTCTGAACACACTGTGCATCAAATGCATAAAAGCTGTTGGGGCATTGGTCAGCCCAAATGACATAACAAGGAACTCGTAATGACCATACCGAGTCCTAAAGGCAGTCTTCGGGATATCTGGCTCCCCAATCTTCAACTGATGGTACCGTGAGCGCAAGTCAATCTTAGAAAATACCTGTGCACCCTGAAGCTGGTCTAACAGATCATTAATAAGAGGCAAAGGATAACGGTTCCTCACTGTAACCCTGTTCAACTGGCGATAATCGAGAACCATCCTTTTTCTTCACAAACAAGATAGGAGCACCCCAAGGTGAGACACTGGGTCGAATAAAACCCTTATCAAGCAATTCCTGCAACTGATCTTCAACTCCTTCAACTCAAGAGGAGCCATACGATACGGAGGGATAGAAATGGGCTGAGTGCCCGGCAACAAATAAATGCCAAAAATAATATCTCTATCGGGCGGCATCCCCGGAAGATCAGCTGGAGACACATCGTGATAATCTCGTACCACTGGGACTGAATCAACAGAAGGGGTACCAACACTGACATCTCTAACATAAGCTAAATATACGGCACACCCTTTCTCAACCATACGCTGAGCTTTAAGGAAAGAGATAACTCTACTGGAGTGTGATCTAAGGCACCCCTCCACTCAACACGCGGTATACCTGACATAGCCAGCGTCACGGTCTTGGCGTGACAATCAAGAATAACATAATGGGCGACAACCGGTCCATACCCAAAATAATATCAAAATCAACCTTGCTGAGTAACAATAAATCTGCTCTGGTCTCAAAACCACGAATAGTAGCCAGACATGACCGATAAACGCGATCCACAACAAGAGAATCTCCCACAGGAGTAGAAACATAAATAGGGGCACTCAAAGAATCTCAAAGTACACCCAAATACGGAGCAAAAAAAGAAGACACATAAAAATAAGTGGAGCCTAGATCGAATAGAATCGGTACACCTCTATAAAAAAAACATGACAATACCTATGATGACAGAATCGGGGGCAACAGCCTCGGTACGGGTAGGTGGGGTAGCAACTGGGGTTGTAACAATAGCCTGATAACTCTGCGGGGCGCGCTGTGGCCGAAAAGTCTGTGGAGATGTACTCTTCCCAAGTCTAGGGAAATACCTGACCACATGGCGTATGTCACCACACTCAAAGCAACCTCGCGACTGACATGGCAGTGGGAGCTGTGCGGTACGGGTACTCCAAGACCCCTAAACACCTGAAACTCTCCGTGAAATCTGAGCTGCAAACTGCGTTGGCTGACCCACAAAACCCCTACCATGCCGTACTATTCCTCCAAAATAAGGACCAGCGGGTCTCTCCCATCTACGAGGTCTACTCACTCCTCTATACCCTCCCTCCTGACCTCGTCTGTCCTCTCTCTCCTGGACCCACCTGTCCCGTACTCGGAGGGAGGTCCTCACCACCCGCTGAACTGGGACCACAGGCTGTGTCGCCATGACACCTAGAACCTGACCAATGGAAACTCGCTCCTCTGGAGTGGGGTCGGCAGGAGTCTGGGTCCCTCTCCTGATCTGTGAAGTAGACGGTACAACCTGAATCAATCCCGCCTGAATCAACGTACCAAACATGCTCAGGAACTGTGCCAAAGTCTCCTGAAGAGCTAGAGTAGTAGTAGCCGCAGGCATGTCAGATGCCTGAACTCCGGCTGGATCTGCTGGTGTTACCTCGGCGGCACCTCGCGTAGGTGCTCTAGCTGTACCACGTGCGCGTCCTCGGCCTCTACCCCGGCCCCGGCCTCTAACGGCTGTAGTAGGGGGCGCGGGTGCCTGTTCATCTCGAGTAGCACGTGTCCTCACCATCTGTGAGAGAATGCAAGGCAAGAGTTTAGGATTGTGATGTCAAAAATCTCGCACGATAGGGAATCAAATGAAGTGGAATTTTCCTAACGGTTACATAGCCTCTCGTAGATAAGTACAGACGTCTCCGTACCGATCAGCGAGACTGTAATAAACCGGCTTGTGTTCCATGACTCCTACGAACCTAGAGCTCTGATACCAACTTGTCACGACCCCAGTTCGCCTCCGTGAACATGTCGTGATGGCACCTAGTCCCTACGACTAGGTAAGCCTAATAATGCGGAAATAACATAACTTACAGAAACAAATAATTAAACTAAACAACTAGAAGGGTAACTGTATATAAATGCTGCCCGGCATATACAACCCAATAATGCGGAAGTCTACAATATCATCCCAAAACCCGGATACTCACGGGAACACAAGCTAACGGAAAGTAATACACGGCTCTAACTCCAGAGTGTCTAAAGCAAAAGTATGAAAGGAAAATCTAACTGCTAAAGCTAGAATAAGATAGAGACTCCAGGTCTGCGAAAGTGGTAGATGTGCCTCGAAGTCTCTACTAGATCTCTTTGCCTCGAGGGTGATATCCCTGGGACGAAGTACCTGGATCTGCACATGAAAAACATGCGCAGAAGGGGCATGAGTACACCACAGCGGTACTCGGTAAGTGCCAAGCCTAACCTCAGTTTGGTAGTGACGAGGAAGGTCAGGACCCTACTAAGAATAAGCATAATAATAAATCTTGCAACAACATGAAGTAAACAGAAGTAATGAGTACATCTATGAAGTAAGACAGGTTATACAAGGCAACAATTAACACTCAGAGAATAAGACAACACAGAGTAAAACAGCTCAATACCAATGCCAATAACGAGGATCTCCCAGGATACCGTCCTGTAGTCCATTTCATCAATGTGCAGGGGGATCTATCGGGAATATAACCCGCAGTCCCAAAGTAAATATGCAGGGGGAATCTATCGGGAATCTAACCCGCAGTCCCAAAGTATATATGCAGGGGATCTAACGGGAATCGAACCCGCAGTCCCAAAGTAAATATGCAGGGGAATCTATCGGGAATCGAACCCGCAGTCCCAAAGTAAATATGTAGGGGGATCTATCGGGAATCGAACCCGCAGTCCCAAAGTAAATACGCAGTCACAACAAGAAGACATCCAGAAATGAAGTTCAAAGATACAAGGCAACAGGTAGTTCTAGCCTAAGATGCTTCACGTAGTACAAACAAGGCAACTTGAGCAGATAGGCAAATTGGAACAACTAAGCATGCTTTTCTAGCTAACACAGTCTATAATTTCAACGAAAAATAAAGCATATAAGAAAGAAACACAGTCTAAATATTTAAAGTAAAACCGGATTTTTCAACAATTAGCTCAAGTACGCGCTCGTCACCTCACGTACAAGGCATTCAATTACCAATATCATATCCTAAGGGGAAGGTCCCCTACGCAAGGTTAGACAAGCCACTTACCTCGATCCGGCTCCCAAAATCAACTCGAAACCACACGTTTGCCACGAGTATCCGACTCCAAATGGCCCAAAGCTATTCAATTCAATTACATATCATAAATAACATCTCAAGCAACTGATTCTACTATTTAATTTAAAGCCAAGACGCGAAATTAGGTAAAATGACCAAAATGCCCCTCATGCCAACGTCTCGGAATCGGATAAATTTTACATTTTAAGAACCCTCATACTATCACGTGTCTAACCAACAAAAAATCTCCCAAATCGGAGGTCAAACACCCTCTCAAAACTCAATAACTTGGTCTATGAAGTTTTACCCATTTTTCATTCAAAAATCCAAACTTAAGGAGGAATTCGTGATTAGATTAGTGGGTTTTAAGCATAAGAGAGTAGAGACTCGCTACCCAGTCGTTGCCCTCGAAAAACCTTCAAAATTTCCCCCAAATACGAGCTCCCAAGCTTGTATTTTGACAAAAATGGCTAACCCTCGGTTTTGAAATATTTATTACTGCCCAGGTGTTTAATGAATCGCGATCGCGAAAGTGGTGCCACGATTGCGCAGAGTAAAATAAAGGCTCCAGGAAAAAGGCCTACGCGAACGCGTGAAAAGGCTTGCGATCGCGGAAGAGGAGGATCTGGCCTTACGCGATCGCGTCTGAGGACACGCGAACGTGAAGAAGGAATGGGCCTCTGGGCCACCGACTCAGTTTACACTACGCAAACGCGAAGGAGAAGCTGCGAACGCGAAAGTGGAAAGGGCAGAGTTGCGCGATCGCGAATCAATCCATGCGATCGCGTTTAAGGAATTGGGACCTCCTCCAGATTGATCTATGTGATCGCGTGATCTGGGACGCGATCGCGAAGAAGAAAATGGTCTGCAACAGCTGAAGAGAATTTCTGCAATTTCTCCTAACTCCAAAATGCTCCGTTGAGCATCCGAAACATACCCGGGGCCCCCAGGACCTCAACCAAACCTACGGACATATCCCATTACATCATTCAAACTTGTACCAATCCTTAAACCACCTAAATCAACGTCGGAAACTCGAATTAATCAATGATTTAAGCCTAAGAACTCCAACTTTCCTCAAAATACGCTTTCGATCAAATACCTAACCAAACCACGTCCGAATGACCTGAAATTTTACACACACATCCCAAATGACATAACGGAGCTACTGCAACTTCCGGAATTCCATTCCGACCCTCGGATCAAAATCTCACTATCGGACCGGAAACATAAAAAATTCAAACTTCGGCATTTCAAGCCTAAATCAGCTACGGACCTCCAAAGCACATTCCGTACATGCTCCCAACCCCGAAATCACCTAACGGAGCTAACGGAACCATCAGATTTCCATTTCGAGTCCGTCTTTACATTGTTCCGACTACGGGCAACTTTCCAGCACTTAAGTTCTCATTCAGGGACTAAGTGTCCCAAAACTCTCCGAAACTCAAAACCGAACATACCGGCAAATCAAATTAGCAGAAATAGACTTGGGGAAAGTAGTTAATAGGGGATCAGGGCATTATTTCTTAAGATGACCGGCCGAGTCGTCACACTCTACCTTTTAGATGAATTGGTTCTCAGTTCCAATGCTGAGATATGCCGTAGTTCCTTCACCAATGACGGGTCCAGCCCTTTCCTCGGAGGGTCAACCACAACAACATCCGATCCCAAGAGCCATGAAGTTGGTTCCTATGCAAGTTGTTACTTGAAGTGAAAACTTATTAAAATCGCATACAGCTATACAACATACCAAGAGAGTTCTAGGGTCCAGAAAGAAGATAGTTGAATCCATACGGACAAAGCAAAGTTGCCACCAGTAGAGTTTCTCTCCGGAATTGAACTAAGAGGTCAAAGAGATATAACATAATGGAAATATGATGATGCAAATAAATTACCAACACACTATATGATGACATCTAAATCACATGCAAGACCCCGAGGATACTGATGAGAGCTATTAGAACAAGAACTTTTTTTAAAAAATATTTTTTATTATTCTTAGGGGAGGAGAAGGGGAATTGGGAGGAGACTACAAGGTGGAGAATCGACCCCCCCCCCCCCAACAAGGTGGAAGTATATAAATACCTCTCTGTATATTGCTACTTTTTTTAAACTTCAAATAGAGGGAGCAAGGAAACAAACATACACACACATGTACTCCAAAGTCGTATAATTATTACTTAGGTGTGGTTTCAGCAATGCCCACACTTCATTACACAGTATCTAAATGAGATGGAATATCTATAGGTATGTTTTTTCTGTTAATATTTTAAGGCAATTAGGGCTTACATGTTACTCCACTGTGACTAAACTCATCATAGTGGGAAGCGGAATTGGCCAAGTGGAAGAGAATTGAATTTAGAAGACTCATTGAGGCAGCTCTTCCTATAATACAGGACCGAAGAGGTCATTTTCTGAACCGCATCCAACTTCTCAACCCAAAGACTTAATGAAGATTTGAGGGTGACAGTGACCAAGTATGCTTAGGCCTTCAGTACCTTTTTGATCATGTAAGATCCTTGGGGTTGATTTACTTCCTACACTGACTTTCATTTTATATATATAATAGATGTGGATCTATTGGATGGTAGTTTGCCCTTATTTTAACAAAGGTTTCAGTAGTGCACTAGTGTTTGCTAATTGCAGCTTTATTCTAAATAAGCCAAACAAATTCCGAAATACTCGGTGATAAAAAATTTGAACGATAGCAACAAGAAACCAATACTCAAATCTTCACGTACCATGATCTCAAGAACCGCTAAAGATTCCAAGCAATATGCTCGAGTGAAATAAAAGAAACCAAATTTTGTCGTGGCTTACAGCTAGCAAAGCAGTAGCTGAAAAGTAGTGAATATAGTATATGCTAGTAATATTACAACAGTGATCCAAAAACCATCCCCATTGCCTTAACAGTAGTAGTATTTATAGCTAAATTAATGCCAAAAATTAGTATTTTATAGAACCAATTAACAGAAATTGGAGGCCACAACTTTTGAGAAGTAAATGGAGAAAGAAAGGAAAGAATGATTTCTTAAACCCTGTTGCTTGGACTATCAATCATTTGACAGATAAGGTGGTGAAAACTTACTTAATTGATTAACCATAAAGTATAGCATTTCTGTGCACATTCATGGGTTAGACCATAAGTCTTTCTTTGAACTAAACCAACCGTAATTCTTCAAATGCATTAATTAGAAAACCATGTAATCAATATGAACTATCTTTCCTATCTTTGATTAACATATATAGAATCAAATGTCACAAAAAGTATACTGCTGCTCTACATCATAGAAGTTTTGATTCCTCATAAACAATTCATGAAAAAAGAATGAAGATAACATAAATAACAAAGAAAACCATTGCCTTATTAAAAATTGGCAAACTCAGAAGAAAGGCTGAAACTTTTCTGGGGGAAAATTGGCAAACTCCAAAGTATACTCCACGAGCCATTGCATCAATAGCATTTGTCAACAAAATTTACTCCATGCGTTCACACGTATAATACAGAATAACGATTTTCAGAATAACGAACAAGACAGCAACATCGATAGGAAACATCGAACAAGGGGAAATCTCATGGTTTCTAACAAAAAAAGCAAAACCTAACAAATAAATCCCCCAATTTCTCAAACTAAAAATCAGAAAATATATCGTATAATACAAACAAAACAGAAGCAAAATAATTATTTTATCATAAATATTATCAAAGAAAGAAAATAGAAGGAGCAATGAAATAAATTTTCAGACTAGGGAAGAAGAAAGCGATAACGGAACAGTGATAGCAAACATCGAACAGGGTAAAAAACTGATAGCCTACCTCGGAGATTGCGGTATGTTAGCCGATAATGGTCGTCCTTCACCGGAAGTTATCGTCCTTCACTGGAGCTGGTCGATAGAGTTTGTCGATGTGTTCAAGGTTGATGAATAGAGAGAGACAAGTATTTGAGATTTTGGGGGAGTCGCTAGCTGAAGTCGACGTGTTCTAGGTTGTTTTTATATTTTAGAGTTATTAATATATTAGTTGGGTCCTCTATGTTTGTGTTTTAATGAATACCTAGGAGGGAAAGTAAGGAGGGAAAACTAAACCGTCCCGATAGCCTTTTATTTCACAAAACTATTCCCACAAACAATTCTATCGTATCGCATTTCAATACCGTTTCCATATCTTTACTTATAGTGACGGTTACTACACTATTGGAATGGTTATTCATCAAAAGTGTGCCATAAGCCTTTTTACTGTATTGGAACGGTCAAAACCGTTCCAAAATATGATCTACTGTAACAGTTACAGAACCGTTGCCCAAAAACCGTTCTGATAAATTCGTTTTCTAGTAGTGAAAGGGTCTGAAAATGTAACTGATTACAGCAACAAAACAAAGAAAATAAGCTTGAAGTGGGAGTAAACAGTAGCAGAATATCAGCAGCACCAACACAAGCTAAACAACCATGAGCTTCGGTCCCTTTAAGCCATTTTAAGCCCAGAATAAACCAGAGATTCTTGAGGACTTCAAGTTTATGAAGATAAATAGAAAACCAAGCTAATTTCTACCAAAAATGTAAAGGATTTGCAGTGTTTTTGAATTCAGCCGTTTTTAAGCTTTTTTAGTATTGTAGTTCTCTCCATCTCCATTGAAAGAGAAGAAAACAAGCCTCTTATAGAGGACTTCTAGGGCAGCAGAATGAGTTTCAGATTTTGCCCATTACCCCTTCTTTCATTTTCATTTTGTTCATTTTAGATCCTGAATTTCTAAACCAACTACTAAACTAACCCAACCCTCTCTTTCCTAGAAGCCTCCCAGGCAGTTTCAACAAGATTCCCTCAGTCAAAATTCCTAAACTACCCTTTAACCCTTCCCTATTTACCCTCAGAAGCAGATATGGGTCAAGTTGACCCAAAAAAAAAAGACCCAGAACCTGGGCTTGCAAGACCCGGACTGACCTTCCTCCCATTGGGCTTTGGCATTCAGCAAACCCAAATTCAGATTTAAATGAATGGACTCCCAAGTAAAAACAAAATAATCTAAATCTGATCTTTAATAACATGAGATCTTTCTTTTTTTTTCAAAAATATTAAGAGAAAAGGCAAATCAACAGATGTTTACCAAAGAAATTAATTTAAACCTTATAAAGTGTGATTCAATCCTAATCATGCATAGAACCATTTAACAAACATAAAGAAGAGAGAGAAAAAGAATATCAGAAGAGATGAGGACTGGAATAAACAAAGACGAAAATGAAGAAATAACTGAAATACCTAGAGTAAACAGGCGGAAAATGGCTTGCACGGACCTCCGATACTTTCGATTTCGAGCTGAAATTGGTATTCATCGTGGGTTCTTGTTGAGAACAGATAAAAAACAACAATTTCGACCCTAACCAATCATCGAAGCTTGAAAAAGTTTGGGAGATTTTTGTTTTCCTTTTCCGACTTTTTTGGATCTGAAATTGGCCCGATTTGGCGAGGATTTGAGGGGATATGGTGATGGATTTGGAGTCAGGGGTGAGTGCGGGCTTTGTGGTCAAATTTTGAGAAGATTTGGAGCTCCAATTCTGGTGGAAATGGCGGAGACTTTTCAGGGCGGCACTAGGGTTAGGGATCTAATGAAGATGAAGTTAAGTGGGGTGTTTGGACTAGGTTGTTTAGACAACATTTGGACAGTTATAAACGAAGAAGGGGGAAGGCATCTGGACCGTCGGAGGAAAACAAATGAAGGGATCGGATTTGTTTAGACCAGAAGAACACAAAACGACATCGTCTTGAGATATGAAGGGTTTGGACCGGGTATGGGTATGGCTTGGGCTGGATTTCGAAGGGTATGGGGCAAAATCGTTTGGGTTGGCCAAATTGGCCCAAGAATCAGCCTTGCTTATTTTCTTTTCTTTTTCTTTTCATTTTCCAATTTTCCTTTTCCTTTCAAATTAAAATAAAACCTAAATTAACTATTAAAACTAAATTAATTTACCAAAATAAGCTAATTACCCTTCATAGTATTTAAAAAATTAATTACAAATTAAAAGAAAAACTATAAAATTCAAAATTAAAAAGTAAAAAAATGAGTTATTTTTTGTGATTTTTCATTTTTGTAAAACAACTAATTTACTAATTAACCTAAAAATATAAAATTAAATCCTAAATGCAAATGCAAAGTATTTTGTGTCTTTTCATGATTTAAATAAAATAAACATGCACACACAAATACAAACAATTAACAAAAATGCTACAAAGATCTACGAAATTGCAAATAATGGGAAACATTTATTTTCTTGAATTTATGGGAATAATTCGAATAGGGCAAAAATCACGTGCTCACAGTTGCGAGGCATTATGATTTGTTGGTTATAGGCACATATGGTGCGGTTCTATTGGGGTTTCATAGTGGAAGTCGAGCGGGGGAGAGTAATTGGGTGTTGCTCGGCGAATGGCGTATAGGCTATATCCTTTTGGATTGTTTGGTGTTATGCATTTTCTTCACCGTGGTTATGATAATTTACATTTGTTCTAGACATCAATTGCGCGTGGTCGTAAATTTCGAGCAGAAAGATTTGAGGTGTTTCATGTGGAGCAGTGTTTGGATAGGATCGCGCTTTGCAGCAAAGATATGTGGAGGTATTACCTTGCGGGTTGGATTCGTGTGTTCTGTTTCTATGATGTGACACGGGTTCTCAATCTTGTGTTGTAGTGGTACTGGTGAGCTTGCGGTACAGCTCTTTTATTTGAGTCACGTTCATGATTTGAGTATGTTCAGATTGTTTCTTATTGGTGCGTGGATTGCGCAAGTTGCGGCTTTAGTCTGCATTGAGGTGTCATGTCACCAGAGTGGTTGTGTTGGATTAGAAGAGATCGTTGGGATCATTAATGAATACGAACGGATTCTATTTCGGCATGTTGGAAGGATAAATATCGAGGTTCGACTCAGAAATTTGCTATGGTCCTTGCCAAAGGAGAAGTGGCCTCATGAATGTTTGATTTGAGAAATGGTTATGGTTTATTGCGTGTTTCATTTATCATTGGCAGTGTATGAAAGTGTTGGAATGAGGCCTTAGTTGATAAAAGGTTATCTAGCGGTATTCGGTCGTTATGTGAAGTTGCTGTGATTAGAAGATATCGCTGCAAGCGTTTGAGTTATGTGGTACGTCATCTAATTGCGCCTGAGGTTGTAGGTATGGGTTATTACAGCTTGTTCGGGCTTATTCCCAGTATAAATGTGAGATTCTGATCTCATTGAAGATTTCAGAAGTGGAAATGTGGTTCTATGGTTTATGGGCTAGATTGTATTGTGAAATTTCAGTTTCTATGTGTTATCGGACCTATATGAGATAGGGAGACGTGGGATCACCCTCGGGTATATGCATGGTAAGGCTATCCAGCGAGTGGTTGGCTTTTGGAACAACTCTGGGCACGTCCGAGGACGAACGTATGTTTAAGTGGGGGAGGATGTAACGACACGACCGGTCATTTCGAGCTTTTGCACTTTGCCCGTCAGTTCTCGGGAATGACTTGCCCCGTATGATGTATTAAGACTTATGTAAATTGTTGGTTTTGGTTTTCAGGGTAATCGAAATGAATTTGGAAGAACAGTTCTCAGTTTGAAGCTTGAAATTTGAAAGGTTTGACCCAGATTTGACTGGTTTGTATATGATCTCGGATCGGAATTTTTATGATTTGGTTAGCTTTGTTAGGTGATTTGGGACTTAGGAGCGTGATGGGAATGCATTATGGAAGTCCGTGGAAGGTTTAGGCTTGAATTGGCGAAATTGAGATTTCGGCGTTCTGCGGTTGATAGGCGAGATTTTGATATAGGGGTCGGAATGGAATTCTGAGAGTTGCAATAGCTTCGTTGTGTCATTTTGGATGTGTGTGCAAAATTTCAGGTCATTCGGACGTGGTTTGGTTGGGTTTTTTATCAAAAGCGGAAGTTGGAAGATTTTAGAAACTTAAGCTTGAATCCGATGTGTTCTGAGTGATTTGATGTTGTTTGAGGTGTTTTGAATATTGATGCAAATTTGAATAAGGTATTAGGATATGTTCGTGCCTTTGGTTGAGGTCCCGGGGGCCTCGGGTGAGTTTCGGGTGGTCAATCGGATCATTTTGAAGTTAAGAAAATTGCAGTAATTACAGGTTCAGCAGTTGCAGGTATTTACTCTTCGCGTTCGTGAGAGGACCCTCACGTTCGCGAAGAGTCAGCTGAGGGAGGTGGAAATTTAGCTTTCACGTTGGCGAGACAGGTTATGCGTTTGCGAAGGGCTGCGAGTTTGTGCATCGCGTTCGCATAGAAGGAATTGAGAGGTTGAGCTTCAGTCGGAATTAACCCATCGCGTTCGCGATGGAAGGATCGCGTTCCCGAAGGCTCGTCTGGGTAAAGCATCGCGTTCGTGTGGGTCGTGTCGCGTTCGCGTAAGAGGATTTTTGGTCAAAGTTATTTTTGTGCTTCGCGAACGCGAGGCTTTGACCGCGTTCGCGAAGAAGGAAATTATGCCTGGGCAAAATGTTTTAAGGGTCGTTTTGTCCGCGAATGTGGGGTTTATTTCGTCCATTGTTGGTCGTTTTTGGAGCTTTTTGAAGGAGATTGAAGAGGGATTCATGGGTAGTCACTTTGAGGTAAGATTCTTGGACTAAAAACTCGATTATTATGTGAATTCCACCTAGAAAATCATGGAAATTAAGCCAAAAGGTGAAGAACTAGGGCTTGGAAATTTCGACCTCTGATTGAGGATTTGATGGACCATTTGAAGTCGGATTTCTGATTTTTTGGTATGTATGAACTCGTGGGAAGATAAGGAATCTATTGGTGTAAAAATTATCGAATTCCGAGACGTAGGTCCGGGGGTCGGGTTTTGGTAATTTCGGGATTTGTGTTAATTGTTGATTATTTTTGCTTGGGGATCGTTCCCTTAGCCTATTTTGATGTCCTCGTTCAGATTATGGATAGATTCGACGCGAGTGGAGGCCGATTCGAGGGGAAAAGGCATCGCGAGCTAGAGATTTGACCGGTTCGAGGTGAGTAATGATTGCAAATGATGTTCTGAGGGTTTGAAACCCCGGATTGCACATCATAGTGCTATAATGAGGTGAGGCACACGCTTGATGACAAGCGTGGGGTCGTTCACTATTGGGGATTGTGACTTGGTCCGTCCTGATTGATGATTTTACCGCGTATTTGACTGAAATTTATTTGCTATCATCATTATTTGGGCGAAATGCCATGTTTGGGCTTCGTGCCAACTATTTGAACCCTTCGGGGGATTTTTATTGATATTTCCTCACTGTTTTGACTTTATACTTGAACTCAGTCATGTTATTTTCCACTGTTTTCAAAACTCAGCCATGTTCACTTACTTCTAATACTCAAATGATATTTAAATGTTGTTTTGGGCTGAGAAACACTGTTTTACTGTTGCCCGAGAGGCTTATGTGAGTTTTGACTGAGTAAGGCCGGGGGCCTGTGTTGTGAGGATATCTTTTGGGTCGGGCTGCACGCCACAGCGGTGATACACTGATTTTGATTATGAGGCCAAGGGCCTGAGATTGTACGCCACGAGGTGGCTTGATAATTATATGAGGCCGAGAGCATATTTATGATGCCACGAGATGGCTTGATATTGCGCTTGGGCCGTAAGGGGCCCCTCTAGGAGTCTGTACACCCCCAGTGAGCGCGGGTACCCAGTGTGATGATTCCGTTTATTATGTGAGGCAGAGGGCCGGATTGGTTACGCCACGAGATGGCTTGTTATTGCGCTTGGGCCGCAAGGGGCCCCTCCCGGAGTCTGTAACACCCCTAGTGAGACCCATTATGACGTGAGATATAGCCCGATGGGCTAGTATGGTTCTATGTGATTGCCCGAGGGGCTGGTATTGTTCTATGTGATGGCCCGAGGGGCTGGTATTGTTCTATGTGATCGCCCGAGGGGCTGGTATTGATCTGAGATATTGCCCGAGGGGCGGAGTTGTTGACATTGTGCTCGAGGGGCGAACCTTTATGTGTTTGTCTGTCTTTTTTACTTGTCATTTACCTGTTTAGTTGTGTAATTGTGCCCGAGGGAGGTATTCTTTATTCTTATCTGTTCTAGTTGCTTTGCATTCAATTGCTTAACTGTTGAAAAGCGATTTTTGAAGAAGTTCAAACTAAGCTAAGACACTTTAAGAGATTTCACAGCTTCATTGCTTTCTTACTGGTTTTGTACTACTTCTATACAACATGTTGATGCACTTTTCGTGATTTCTTATCACTCAGTCTTTATTTATGATTATTACTCACTGAGTTGGAAGTACTCACTTTACTCCCTGCACCTTGTGTGCAGATTCAGGTATTTATTGAACCCGGTAGCGGGCATTGGTTGATCGGAGGCAGAGTCATTGGAGTTTAGCAAGGTAGCTGCCGGCATTCGCAGCACTGCTTTTCTCCCTCTTTATTCTATTAGTATGTACTTAGTACATTTCAGACTTTGTTAGTGGTATTTAGACCTTAGTAGATGCTCATGTTTAGTGACACCCCGGTTTAGGCTGTGTTTGGGTTGTACTTCCGCGTTGTTATAATATTATCTGCTACTTAGTACTATTAAATCATGTTTTAGCCTGTTTCATTGTTGTTTAGCTGTTTAAATTTGAATTGGAAATGTGTCGGCTGGCCTTGTCTTCACGAGAGGCGCCATCAAGACCGGATCTGGGTTTAGGGTCGTGAAAATAGGCCTAATGTTACTGCTTGTATAATATTTTGAAATTACCTTCATCATTGGGTCTGTAATAATGTTGTAATAAACGATTGGGGTATTAGTGAATCGGGGAAATGGGCATACTCTAATGTTTGCATGCAAGGGTAGAAAACATGCCAATAGGATTCATATGATCTACTTGTTATCCGACCTGCTATGTATGCCATTCAATTTTCATGTGCACTGGTGGAAATCATGCCATTAGGAGAATCACACATTCACACAACTTGTCGACTATCAAAGCATAAGTACTTTATTTATTTCTATGTTTACAGCTAGACCACATGCCTACAAGAAACAAATGTCAATAACCATTCTTTCAATTTGCAGAACTACAGCATATTCACTAGAAATCATGGCTATAGGTTTTAATTGGTTAATATTCTATTGTCATCATACTGCTCACCTAGAAAACATGTCTATAGGGGCTAAGTATAAAGAAATCAGTTCCAATTACCAATCATTAGAAATCCTGCCTATAGGGTATTACTACTCACTCTAAATGTTAATGCTGAACTTTCCAAACGCTGTTTCGTTGCTTGGCCATGCTAATATTAGAAAGCATGAGTAATTATGAGTATTTCCAATGGTCTTCACGCCCCCTCCCCTAATGCGTAAATCACTAGTAGATTATGTCTATAGGTTTGATCAATTATAACCTGTAATCTCATTAATCAACATGCAATACCAAATACTCCTAAATTGAATAAATCGTGATGCCTTGTATCTGAAACTGCCTGCACATCTGAATCCAAGATCATGCAGAAATCATGTCTATAAGGCGTAAGGACTTTAATTTGTCTCAGTTCTGAAACTGTCTAATGCCTAATGTGAGAACCTGTTTTGCGTGCATTTGTTTATGTGTGGAGGCTAACTTGAGCCCTTAACTGCCTTACTTGAAGTCCAACTTGTTTTGTATGTTGCCTAGTTTTATCATTTTCAGCAGCCTAGGTAAAGTCTAGAACCACCCAAATAGAGGTCCAATGCCTCCTGGACCATAGGCATGGGACGAGTAGTGCACGCATAGAGCACGACTTAAAATTGAATTAGAGAGCTTTTAAGTAAACAACTTTAACATAGTAATCGGGTAGTAGGAGATGATAGTCTGTGGCCACTGAATAATATGAGTAATTCCCTAATTTAAGGAAGTTGCAAAGTATTATTTGTATTTCACTCGGTGATCCTTTAGGCTAAAAAACATAGCCCCCCCTCTTCTTTATTCATTTAGTCATCTAATATAGACCGTTATAGTTATATCCTTGTAATCCTTATTTGTGTTATAATAAATTTATTTGACCCTTACTTTCTTGTCTTATCTCGCCTAATTAAATCCACATAGTCTTAAATTCGGCCGGGACCTATAGTTGTGGACCTCGATGAGTGCCAAACACCTTCTCTTTGAGGTAATTTGAGCTCTTACCCGATCTTTGGCGGCGTTGACTAGTCAAACAGAGTTATCTGAATAAAAGGTGCCCGATCGCACCTTAAAAACTGATAGGTGGCGACTCTTCTTCTTTTAACACTCCATCTCCCGTCTAAATGGGTTGTCACATCGTCGAAGTCTGCTTTCACGAGAAAACAAGGCGTGATAGAGCTGTCGACATTGACACTTACTATGGGCCAATAAATATGTATCGAAATTCTAAATAGGCATAGGATACATCAATAATAATAACACAATAACAAACAATAAATAAGTGATTCTTCAACTAGAAGACAATTAAAAAAATCTCCGAGTAGCACATACTAACTTCAACAAATACGGCCATCAAGCAAACTATATTTTCTCGAGTCATGAAAGTAAAATCAAGTGTATTCGACTCCGAGCATTATCACGCACGATTTATGCCGAAGTCGTACGACGCAATCCAGAATAATGTGTAAACCACCGAGGGTCAACTGTCACATACAACAGATGAATATATTATACTTCCGAGGCATTCGGCCTGCTCCACAAGAAGAGAGAATACTCTATGTACATCCGATTTAAAGGCTATCACAAGACCAATACACAAGGAGGCACAATTTCTATCAACGGCCAAGTAACTCACCAAAACTCAAAATAAGTGAAGTTCGGCCCTTATGAATCCTTTAGCAAGTTTCAATATAATTTAATCACTTCAATTAACAAGTATAGTGCAAACAATACAAGTAGTTCATGATAGGGTCCTAAAACTACATGGACATAAGCATGATTTGTAGCTACGCACAGACTCTCATCACTTCGTGCGTACATATCACCCATAATTAGAAGAAAATAATAATTTGTAACACCTATGGGGAAAATTTCCTCTTACAAGGTTAGGCGAGAGACTTACCTCGTCTCAAAGCTCACTTTCCGACCCACAAATTCACTCTAAAGCCTCAAGGTACCGAACTATCCGAAGCTAGCCAAACATTGTATAAATTAATCAATATACACTCACAAGTTCACAATTTTTGTATTAGAGTAATTACCCAACCCAAATTGGAAGATTTGTAAAATTCAACCTCGGGCCCACGTACCGGATTCCGAAAATTTTCGAAGATAAATATTTCCCTAATATCGGACTCAAATATATAATTTCTACCTAATTACATAATTATTTTTGCGGTTTAATCGCATTTTTATCAAAACCTAGGTTTTTTAACTTAACCCACTATTTCTACAATTTATATGTTAAGAATCTACCCAAAATGCATGTATTAAACTTATATTGTGTAGAAATTACTTACCTCAAAATGCTAAGTGAAAACCGATCTTCAAAGAGCTCTAAATTTGACCAACAAGTGAGAGAAATGAAGAAACTGAGCCTAAGTCCCGATTTTAAAACACACTGCCCAGTCATTTCCTCATCGCGATCCTGGAAAAGCCATCGTGATCACGAAGTCAAGCTGCCCAGGCCTAGGAAAAAGGGACATCGCGATCGTGAGGACTCACATGTAAACACGGGGTCCAGCTCGCGAACGCGAAGAGGAATGAGCTCACCTCACCCCACTGCCTTTCTCCCTACAAAAATGTCGTGCCCCGTTCTCGCAAAAGCGGGTTTCGACATTGAAAACACTTTTAAAGGAAGGGTTAAAAGAGAAGAGTCGCCGCTTAACGATTTTTAAGGTGCGTTAGGGCACCTATTTGCAAATGACTCTGATTTTACTAGTCAACGCCACCAAAGATAGGGGAAGGGCTCAAATTACCTCGAAGAAAAGGTGTTAGGCACTCTTCAAGGTCCACAACTGTGTGTCCCTACCGAACTTGAATTATATGGATTAATATTATAAACGAAGAGAAGGAGAGTACAAAGTTTAGGAATTTTATTATAAAAAGATTTTGAATAGATGAGTACATCGACTTGATTCAAACAGGAGAGAAATAAGATGGGGGGGGGGTCCTATGTTTATTAGCCTAAAGGATCACCCCGTGCAACATATATAATACTTTGTATCTCCCTCAAGATGGGGTGTTACTCATATTATTCAGTGGGAACATATTATCATCTTTTGCTACGCGGTTACTATGTTAAAGTTGTTACCTAAAAGCGTTCTAATTCAATTATAGATCGTACCCTTTGCGTGCACTACCCGTCCCATACCTATAGTCCAGGAGGTATTGGACCTCAATTTGGGTGGTTCTAGACCTCACTTAGGCTTCTCAAAAATGCAAAAAGCTAGGCGACAATCAAAACATGTAAAGACTTGGTTTGGGCTTCTAATGAGACGAAAACATGAAAACTAACAATTTAACAGGTAAATATAAATAAGGAATTTAGATGCCGCTCGGCATATACACTAATCACTCTCGAGCAGAACATAAATGCTCCCAAAACTCGGAATATCGTAAGTCACAAACTACAAAAGGAAAACAATATTTTTATACTCCAGAGTCTATCAAAAAGGAAATACAAGGAAGTGTCGATATGGGGGAAGAGTAGATAGGGACTCCGAGGTATGCAGACGCGGCAGATGTACCTTGAAGTCTCTACAGCAGGCTCACCTTACTCATAATGCGGCTGATAAACGATACCTGGATCTGCACACAGAAAACATGTGCAGGGAAGGGCATGAGTACACCACGATGGTACCCAGTAAGTGCCAAGCCTAACCTCGGTCGAGTAATGACGAGATTAGGTCAGGGCCCTACTGGTATATATACACTATTGGAAAATTCACATATGGCTACGCACAGGAAACCGTTCCAATAGGTAAGCAAACCGTTGCCATAGATGTATTGCAACGGTTCGGCGCCCGTTCCACAAGATGTCTTGCCTATAGAGCTTATGGAACGGTTTTTGGAACGGTTCCGATAACCATTACTATAGAACAGTCTATCGCTACGGTTTTCCCTCTTCCTGTCGGAACGATTATTCTTATCAACTGCAACGGTTAATAACCATTACCATAATGTTAGATGCAACGGTCAATAACATTTACTATATCTATTAAACCGTGACGGGTATTACAGAAATGGCAATAATTTCTTTAAGATATTGCAACAGTTTGTAGATTATTTTGGAACGGTTTGCAGGTCCTATGGCAACCGTTCTCTTACATATTGCAACGGTTTTTAGATTATCTTGGAACGGTTTGCAGATCCTAGTGCAACGGTTTTTAGATTTTTTGGAACGGTTTGCAGGTCCTATGGCAACCGTTGACCTACCTATTGTAACGGTTTTTATATTATTTTGGAACGGTTTGCAGGTCCTATGGCAACGGGTTTGTTAGAATTGAAAATAGTGCCCCCTGTTGTAAATGAAGATTTTACATATATATATATACAATAAACTATAAAACACCAAAATTTATATAAATACAAAATAAAACTATTCATAATCCAAATTGTCCGACGTGCTAATAATCAATCCATAGATAGTGATGAAACCAATAACATACATTTGATATTTCAAGATCAAAAGTTTTAAAATGCTTTGATAACAAACATTCCTTGAAACCGCCACATGCATCTACTACAATCAACAATTCAAAATTCAAGTAAGGTCTAGATCTTCATCACTGCCTCCTTCTTCCATCTCTTCATCTACTCCACCTACAAAAGAGTATAAAGCGAGATTTGCAAAATGGATTATGCTCAGACCAAAGATAAATATAAATACAAGTTTATGATGCCAAGAACACCTGGAACGGTTATGGATCTCTCAAGTGACGGAGAGTTTCTTCTTTCTTACCTTTAACCTATCTATTCATCGACTAACTCCCGCTAATGAAAATTATTTCATCAACAAAAGCAACACCAGAAGTAGGGCAACTTAATAAACTAAACAAATCCCATTGAATATAGAGGGTAAGTTAAAATTTCAAATTTTGAATCTGTCTTTGGTATGCAACAAGAAAACAAATAGAATAGGCATTTGGTTCGCGCGCATCATATACTTAGACAACTAGATCATATCAAATTAAAACACACCAATCACAGACTACAAAACAAATACTAGTATGAAAGAAGAAGAGCTCATCTCATATCAGCATATCTGTGCTAAAGAACCAAGACAAACACTCAAGATAGCACGAACTATTAAAACGAAGACGAAAAAGACAATACCACAGCTCTGAAATTCATATTGCTTGAGTGGTGAGAAGTTGATGATGAGCATTCAACAAATTTGGTCAGTTTTGTTTCCTTAACCACTATTTACATGAAAATCCATCTCAGTGGAACCAATCAACAGTATTATCCTTGTTACCTTACACAAAAGAAGAACACAGACTCCTTATGCTTCCTTGAGTTGGGGTACATTGATCTATGAATAACATGTTGAGGAGACATAATTGTTCCATTAACATATATGCCTTATTGAATCACCATAAATGCATAGTAAAACATGACAACATAACTATACTATGTTAGCTTTTGCTACTTCTGGTTTTCTGATTCAGCAGGGAGTTTTGTTACTAAGCTAACATAGTCCAGTTCTGTTACTAAGGTAACTGTACTAAGCTAACATAGTACAGTTATGTACCAACAGAAGTCCTGGTAGAACCATTATTGCTTTGAGAAGCCAATGCTCCAACAAAAATGAATTTTCAACAGATTGAACAAATGCATTAGCAGTTATGAATAATAGAACATTTACCACAAGTTTATCTAGTCTATCTCTCCAACATAGAGTTATCTTATAACTATTATATTTAGTAGAGCAATCAGAGTACAAATTACCACTACTGCCCAGAGTTATCAGGCCACTTGAAAGAAATGATGAAATCCAAATCAACAAAGAGAATAGGGAATGACAGTACTCTATCAAACTCTTGCGCACTGATAAAGAGAGAGCGAGAGAGCGCACAGTGAGAAGCAACATAGAAAAAGAGGAGAAGAAGAGGAAGTGTAACATTTGCTACGGACTAACCTTGGTTGTTACTGCCAGGGGATGGACGATTGATTGGTTGAATAGCACCTTGTTGTGCAGAAGCAGCTTTGCCAGGTGCACGAGCACTGAATATTAGCATGTCAGGATCAAGTCTTAAATCGGGGTTGAGACGTTGAAGTCGTGTAACATCGTTCATCGTAATATCTTTTTCCAAAGCATCTTTTTGTGCATTGAGCTCTTCCAGCAATTTTTCCTTTTGTGCATTGAGCTTTTCCAATAATTTTTGTTGCATACTCTCTTCCATTTCCTCCATTTTTTGTTTCATTCTCTCATCAGTAGCATTTATAGAGGATCCAAAATCTCCTTTTTTCTTTTTTAAGACAGTCTTGTTAACTCCTCGTCCATAAAATCTTGCCCGACGTGGGTGCTTAGGTCCCATGACTGATGAAAGTGCGTAAACTGAATCACTTCCATCTCCACTTTCTTGAGTTGATTGTATTCTCTCCACTTCAGCCTACAAACCAAATGCAAGATAACACAGTTTAAGTAATTAAAATTAAGTCGATAATTAAGAACAAATAAATAATCACAATAATCTTTAAACTAGAAATTTCTTACAATTTCACTAATTGTATTCTCATAAGATCTTTTGTATACTCTACCAGGTTTTCGTTTTCTTGTAGCCACAAAGATGTCCTTACTTGATAGAGTATCCGAAGCATCAGCCATTTCCTTCTTTTTTCGTAGTAACATGACAACTGGTATAATAATATATTCATTCAAAGTTAGCAAGTTCATACTTAAAGAAAAATAAGAGAAAAAATCAAACCTCGATGATTCGAGCAAAACTTGTTTTTCCAGTAGTGTGTGGATGCTTCAACTTTTTTCGATTCTCAATATTGGTTTCAGATGTTTTCTGCAAATAAACAAGCAAAGATTGACAAGGGGCCACTCTCTTTTGTGATTTCAAATACAGGATGCATGTGTATATTCATTCTTTATCTAGACAACATTGATAGGTTAGCTCACGAGAAAATTGCTTGACAGCTCAACCCTAACGAACAAAAAGTGAGACTCCATTCATCTCAATTTATGTTAAATTCTGTTACTGTCCATAATGTTTGAAATAATTCCACTAATAATTCTAATCTATGTTATTGTCATAACTTTGGAAAATCTGATTCATAACTTTGGATTAGCTTGTGATATATGAATTGACCTCCTCCTTCTAATGTGCCTCTGGGATTCTATAACTTTGGAAGATCCTTGTGATGATTTTTCTGTAAACCTTTATGAATATGTGATCATATATGAAATTTCATTGTTTAAACATGTTATGAATCAACTGGATTAGTACCTACTGAGCCTTTGCACTTGTTTTTATGTGTATTTTGACAACTGTCATTCACCAAATTTAAGCTATGCTTTAGGAACCTGATTAACTTATATCTACGATGTTAAGATTCATCTATTATGTTAGGATGCTAAATTTAAATTCAACATTATACATACTTAACTTGAACAATTGAAGCATGCTTACTCAATGTGAAATAGTCTGTTATTCAGAACTCCTATAATTAGTCTGATGATCTGAACCACATGGCATCTGATACTCTATTCTTCTTATGGTCTTGCCTTCCTAAGGAATGTTTCATATGTGAGCCTGTACATTATCTCTTTGGCTTTCTGTGCTCTATCATGCCATTAAACCAAGTTCCTGCTTATCTCTCACACTCTTGCTTATGTTTCGATGTTGTACTGTCACATAGAAGACACCAAACCTTGCTAAACCCCTATAAGTTGATTGAAACTGACTAAAAGACTTAAATGAACCTTCAGGTGTTATTTGCTTTGTTTGAATATAATACAATGTCTCAACTCTCAAGGAACCTAGTGTGAATATGAGGCTAGGAACAATTGAAACCAACTTGCTTGTTTTAGTGCCTCTGCTGATACTCTTTACTAATCCTACATGAAGCTGTTAATTCATGCTTCTATTAAAAACCAGGATTTAGTCTGTGTATGAACCCCTCACTAACCTACATATAGGTTATAGAGGTTGAAGACTCCCTAAAACTTGAACTGTGTATCTCTTCTATTTCTTTAGTTACATGACTCAATTGTTTTGAACTACTGAAATAACATGCTGCTATTCTTTTCCATTAATTGCAATTTGGAGTGCCAGGCCTTACACCACTTCTCGTGGACATATGATTTCACTTTTTTCTTAAAAAAATTGTCTTAAAGCCAAAGAAATGACAAGAGTATCTTGGAATAATTTTCAGTTGCATCCTGATAGAGGAAAGGAATCAGTTTGGCTTCACACAGAGTTGGGAAAAGTTTGATGTAATTACCTTGGAGGCATCGGAGTTCCAATATTCAAGATCTTTAAAGTGAGATGCCGGAACATTTTTTGGCCTATTCTCCATTCGAAGCTCGTCATTCTCTTATGCTTCAAAGTGCTTTTTCTTCAACTGACTTTTATACTTTCTCCAAGTAGTACAAACAGAATCAAATACCCATTTCTTCGCCTCTTCAGGAATGTTATATTTTTCCTACAAATTTAATGCAATTGGGTTAATATAAGAAATGTGAAATATCAACGCTTATTGAACATTAGGAACTTCAAACCTTGACATATTTCCAAATATCATTTTTTTATCTACTCTCCTCCAATCGAGTACATTAAGAGGAAAAAAGGTCTCATTCCTTCCCAATGTGCCGAGGAAGCTACCCAACTCTTTCACAACATCATCAGTAGGACCAATGGTTTGATCGAACTCATTTAGCACGATTAATTTATGGCCTTCCTACCGTGCACACTTTGCATTTGAGTAGGGCCTCTTTTTCTTTTTGGCGCGGAAGGGCCTACACTAATACAAAACAAGGATAATCACCAATCACCATTGTTAGTTAATTTTATGATTAAATTTATATATACTTTCCTGGTTCCTCAGATTGTTCAATTGCTTCATGATTGGTAGAATCTTCAGATGGTTCATGAACAACTTGTGATGTAGGAGTGATGGAATCCATTGGCACTTGCCGCACTTGTTCTTGTACTCCTTGTGCTGTAGAAGAGGTATAAATCAATGGCACTTGCCGCACTTTTTCTTGCAGTTGAGATCTTTGCGAAACCTTCTTAGCTTCTGATTGTCTTTCTTCATTTTCATGAAAGGTTCTTTTTGTTGTCAACGAATGATTTCGCAAAAATGCAAGTGATCGAGATGCTGATTGTCTTTCTTCATTTTCATTAGACCTTATAGCTTGAGAGTTGTCTTTGTTGTCAACGACGAAACCTTTTGGTTTCGCAAAGATGCAAGTGATCCAGCTGGAATGCGGTTGGATATTTTTTGGTTTTTGCTTGAACACCCTTCTTGATTCATGACTATTAAAATCTCTGTCAGATTCAAAAAAGCAAACGCAAAATAGAATAAGATGAGTACATGTTACTGATAAAAGGAGAAGTATGAAAAGAAAAGGTAGAGAGGCAAAACTATGTATGGAAATAGGAAAAAGATAAAAGTTGAAAGGCATGAGCAGGAAAAAGGGAACTTACTCTTCCTGTTTAGCCTCCTTCGGATTCAACCGATTCTTCACTTTCTCAGCTTCTTTTAAAACCTGCAAACAAGACGCTTTTTAACTTCCCCAGCTATGAACATTACAGAAGAGATTTCTAGCTTCTATTTTATCAACAGCAGAAAAATGCCGAACGCAATGACTGAAAAGAGCACCTCATCTATTCTTCCCTTAGGAAGCCAAGATTTGTTTGTTTCCCATCCACGCACAATCTTTGAAAAAGTTGGAAAAGTTTTCCTAGCTGGCTCACAACTTTAAAAATCACAGAGTATTGCAAAGGAATCTGGATAGTAAGGTCAGCATCAACAATGTAACTGATTTTTCTACTTTAACCACAATGGCGGTTATGGCACCAAATGTAAAATCGCTGAAATGCAGATGCAAATTAATATCAATTTCATCAGTACGTCTCCGAAACATCACATCTGGATGATACCCATGGCAATTATCACCTCAAATAGTGCCTCAGAGTATACAGCTTATTTTCCAACTTCGGCACTAGAAAACCTTCAGTACCGACTTTTAGATGTGCAGTGTAACCTTAGAAATTTTTCTAAACCTGTAATAGTTTCTTCATTTGCCTTTCGGAAACAAATAAATAGGTACTGTCTTTTCTATTACTAGATACAGATGCTACCATAACACACCTACTCTTTCAACCTTACATTCTACACTTCATGATCCAAACAATCTTTAAGGTTCAAAGCAGATCCTAATTGCATTTCAACAACCAAAAAAGCCAGTATAAAAAACTGCAATAAATTGCTAGACAAATTGCAAGGAATGCAAACATAAAAACATGTCTAACCAAACAGTCCAACAAACAGTAAGCAAAAGTACAAAACATCATAAGTAAAATTAAAAGCTTAACATCCAACTCACCTCCAAAAAACTGAAACCCCACATCAAATTCAACCCTGGTGTAAAGAGCAATCACTTGGACAAGAAATGCAGAAATGTTCTTTCTCTGATCACTCTGGAGTTGAATAACCTTCAAAAACAACAATAGCACATGACATATTAGTCACAACACTCAAAAATGACCATGATGTTGTAAGACATTTAACAGATAGATAACAATCTTCCTAAAAAGAAAATGAAACAGAATTAGAAGTGATCGACAACACCAAAAATAATCTTAATATATATAAATTCATTATCACATACTCAAAAAAAATATATTTAAAAGAATTTCAGAACTTTCTTGTTTAATCATCTGCTTCCATCCAGTATCATCAAACCCATCCTCCTCTTCCGATTCTATAATCATATCATGTGAATGTTGTGCGTTAGTTGGAATATCAACCACATCAACGGGTACATCTTCTCTTGACCATCTAACGTCAACATCAAGTAATCTAGAGGAGGAACTAATGTCACTATTACGTTCCCTCCAAAATGTGTCTCCAATATTGGGACAATTCTATTCCTCTAGATCATAAAAATCAACAGGTACTTTATTCATTGCATAACAAACATCTTTTTCAATTGGATCCTCCACATAAAAAACTTGATAAACTTGTGATGCCAACACAAAAAGGTCATCTGTACTGCATAATCTATTGAAGTACACCTGAGTTAACCCATAATAATCTATTTCATTACGAAACCAATCACATCTAAATAGTACAACGCCAAAACAACCCCAATAATCAACCTCAATGATATCCTGAATAGCTCCATAATAGATAACCTCACCATCGATGGGATTTTGGTCCCTAGCACTAGCAAAACTATCAGTTGTTGCCGATAAAGTCACTCTACTATTTTGAGTCTTGCATCAGGAATCCCGTTCTCTGGTATGAAATCGGTATCCATTAATAAAATATGCAGTATATATTTTGGCCACCATATTGGGTACTTTGGCTAGCCATCGTAAATAATCTGGCACTACAATATTTGTAAGTTGTCCTTAAACCAATTGCTGAATTCCCGACTATGATTCCTTGCTCTTTCCTATGCATTTGATCTACTGTAATTAACAGTTAAATTCTTATGTTCCCTGCAATCATGGTATTTCATGTTTAATCACATAATATACAAATATAAAATATAAATAAACATATATAAAATTTATCTTACTCGATAAACTTTTTCATTTGCTCATCTCCAGTATTGAACAGAGCATATCAATGTGCTTCAAACATAACTGTGAATCCATGAGAAAAGTATTTTTTTTACTTCCAATTGGATGGCCTATATTAGGGACTTAAGGTGAAAAATTTTGAGAGTACTCATCATCCACAGTTTGGCACCTACTGAATTTTGTCTTCACACCATCATGTAGGTATCTCGAACAAAAAGTCAAGCACTCATCAGCCAAAAACCCCTCTACTATTGACGCTTCATGACAAGATCGATTGAGTACGAACGCCTTGTACTTACATAGGTTTCTCTCAATGGGATACATCCAACGAAGATGAGCCGGCCCCCCAAGCTTAATTTCATTCACCAAATGAACAGGCAAATGTGGCATTATGTCAAAAAAAGTTGCATGGAAATTTTTTTCAAGCTCACATGTTATTTCAACCATTTCAGACTGTATTTTTTCTAGATCTCTTTCCCTTATGACCTTACTACATATAGCTCTAAAGAAATTTCCCAACCTAATCAAGGCCAATGAAATATTCTTGGGAAACACTTTTCTAACAGCAACCTGGAGCAAGTAATGCATCATAAAATGAGCGTCATGGCTCTTGTACCTTGATATTTTGATCTCCTTAACATGTACGCGTTCTGAAATATTCGAAGCATGCCCTTTAGGTAATTTAGCATTTTTCATGACAGTACAAAACAAAATTTTCTGTTTTGGTTCCATGTAGAAACAAGATTTAGCCAAACTTACAGTTTCATTATTGTTTGTTATTGGTTGTAGCTCCTTTCGTATCCCCATTTCTTGCAAGTCATAGCGAGAATTTTCATCTATTTCCAATAAAGTCCCGCAAACTATCTCATATGTTTCTCAATGTGCATCACATCAAGATTGTGCCTCAATTTGTTATGCACCCAATATGGCAATTCAAGGAAAATGGATCTCTTTTTCCATGGGCCCTTAGCACTCCGAGGCCTTTTTTTAGTTAGCTTTCCAAAGATATTGTTGAATTCAATCAGCTCTTCAAACACTTCCTCACCCGTCAAAGGAGCAGGTGCAAGTCTGTGCTCCTCTTTACCGTCAAATGACTTCTTATTTCTTCGAAATGGATGATCAACAGGCAAAAATCTTCTATGACCCGAGTAACACATCTTGTGACTATGTTTGAGATATTGAGAGCATGTGTCATAATTGCAAGTGGGGCATGCCAATTTCCCCTTAGTGCTCCATCCTGAATGCATAGCTAATGCTGGAAAATCACTAACTGCCACAATAAGGCAGCACACATTCGGAAAGTTTGGTTGGTTACAGCATCAAATGTGTCTATCCCCGTTTCCCATAGTTCCTTCAATTCTTCAATTAATGGTCGTAGGTACACGTCTATATCATTTCCCGGAGACATTGGACCTGGAATGATCATAGACAATATTATATACTTTGGCTTCATGCAAATCCACAGTGATAAATTATAGTTCATTAACATAACATGCCACGTGCTATGAGAAATGCTCATCGTCTGAAACGGGTTGAAACCATCACTTGAAAGATCCAATCTAACATTACGAGGATCGCTAGAGAAATCTGGGTGCAAATAATAAAAATCCTTCCAAGCTTCCCCATCAGCAGGATGTCTTATATTCCCATCATTGAGTCGTTCATTAGCATGCCATCTCGTCGTAGCAGCCGTTTCAGGATACATGAATATCCTCTGAAGCCTAGGCTTCAAATGAAAGTACCTTAAAATCTTTGTAGGGATTTTAGAGCTTGAATTAGTAAAAGAAACAACATTCTTCCATCTTGAAGACCCATAAATAGAGCAATTATCGGTCTTCTCATTTTCTTCCCAAAATAACATGCAATCATCGGGGCATGCATGTATTTTTCATAGTGAAGACCCAAATCTTTTATCATATTTTTAGCCTTGTTGAAAGATTCTGGTACCTGAGCAAAGGGAAATGCCTCTTCTATCATCTCTAACAAATATGAAAAGGCCACATTACTCAACCCATGCAAGGATTTAAGCAAGTACAACCGAATAGTGAAACTCAATTTACTGAAATTTTCACACCCCTGATATAACTCTTGTTTTCCTTCCTCTAGTAATTTGAAAAATTTCCTTGCTACTTCAGATTGTCTTTCCCCAGCTCCTTCTTCATCCCCTTCCTAACCCTCTATATTTCTAAATGTATCATGAAGCATTCCATCAATATCATCACCCATGTTAGAACCTTCATCATCATTGCTTGGAGAAGGTGTATTTCTCGAGGAAAATTCTTCCCCGTGGAAAACCCATTTCGTATAACCATCAACAAACCCATGAACAACCAAATGATCCTCCACCACATTTCTATAATGTCAATAGCGATCAATGCACTTTTTGCAAGGGCATAATATTTCATTTCCTTGGGCAGCTCGTTCAAATGCCTTATCAAGAAAATTATTCACTCCACCTATATACTTATCCGTCCATCTAAGGAGATTCATCCAACTTTTATCACCATAATCCATGTATATCCCATATAATTTATTCAATCACCGAAATTAGTATTCAAGGTAAGCAAGGTCCAAGGATCAAAAGGCCATACTTGGAGGTAAAAAATAAAGAATCTACCTTTTTAGAAAAACTATGCAATGCAGAAATAGATGTAGGATAAGGAATTGTGAATAAAAATTATTCAATTAACATTGTGAGATTGCAAAGTTAATTACACAATTCACTTTTCTCTATCAAAAGAAAATTTGACACCAAAAGCATAAGATCTCCTAGCCCTTGGTTGAGATTGAGCGAAAATTGGAGATATGATATTTAGTTTCACATCGAAGGCTGAATAATTAGAACGTGAACAACATAATATATTTGTTCAACAAAAGATCATACAAAATATTATTGATAGGTCTAATACTGAAACAGATTTGCATGACAAAAACAAACATATTTATAGATTTTAAGATATATGCACTATGGTGCAAAGAATTCTTAATTGTCAATACAATTTAATCGGTTATAACATATTACCACTCTATTTTTCAGGTTACCCTGCTATTAGACTTGATCCGGAGACTAGAATGTTATCGTGGGTCAATTTAACATGTTATTGCAAAAAATTACATTGTCATTTCACCAACCATAAACTTACATTTATGTATGTAGTAGTATATGTATATATCATATGAACATCTCGTCAAAGATATATCAAAACTAGTATTCCATGCACTCGAAAATTGATTGTTCATTGCAACTTTCAAATATCACCTCACAAAATGTATTATTAACAAGGCTGAAATATCAATGACCAAAAACTAGATCTAGAGAAACTAATTCATGTCATTACATCACTATCTAACTGGTCAACAGTAACACACATTCCTTTTCTTCTGCAAACATCTAAAAATATGCATCCAGAGAAAAAAGATCTCAAGTTTAAACTTCAATGGATCAAGCTTACGTAAATTGTAAAGTGACAAAACATATTCTTATCACACAAAACTAATTTTGGAAACGTATATTTACTACATAATTTATTTTCTTTTTGTACTTTTGCTATAAATACTAATAAATTCCAACCAAATATAAAAATCGAATGTTGGTCGGTACATTTATCAACAAAAATCTCCATCTAGTAAAGAAAATTGTTGATGAACTTATCTGCAATTTACTGACCGATCATTTGTTGCCAAATTCTAAGGTATTCAGATCCGTTGCTAAATACACGCAACGAACTTATTTTAGCGATTACGAACAGATTTATCCATTGGTATATGAATTGCATTATCAATTAGTGGCAAGCGTTGAAAATAGCACATTGCAAGCACAAAGAGATTTTTCAGTGCTTGTAACAGGCAAAAGGGAATCAAGGATCGGCTACGATTATGTTAGCTTATAAATATCCCCCTCCCCAACATGGTAACACACATAAGCATAAACATACTATACTACATTTCTATCAAGTTCTCTACAATACTGTATTATTTCTTGTGACGACCCGGCCGGTCGTCTTAAGAATTAACGCCACGATCCCCTATTAACTGCTTTCCCCAAGTCTATTTCTGCTATTTTGAATTGCCGGGATGTTCGGTTTTGAGTTTCGGGGAGTTTTGCGACACTTAGTCCCTAAATGAGAGCTTAAGTGTTGGAAAGTTGCCCGTAGTCGGAACAATGTGAAGACGGCCTCGGAATGGAAATCCAATGGTTCCGTTAGCTTCGTTAGGTGATTTCGGGGTTGGGAGCGTGTTCGGAATGTGTTTTGGAGGTCCGTAGCTAATTTAGGCTTGAAATGCCGAAGTTGAATTTTGAAGTTTCCGGTCCGATAGTGAGTTTTTGATCCGAGGGTCAGAATGGAATTCCGGAAGCTGCACTAGCTCCGTCATGTCATTTGGGATGTGTCTGCAAAATTTCAGGTCATTCGGACCTTTTTTTTTGGTTAGGTTTTTGATCGAAAGTGTATTTTGATGAAATTTGAAGTTCTTAGACTCAAATCCTTGATTAATTCGGGTTACCGACGTTGTTTTATGTGGATCAAGGATTGGTACGAGTTTGAATGATGTTATGGGATATGTCCGTAGGTTTGGTTGAGATCCCGGGGGCCTCAGGTGTGTTTCGGATGCTCAACGGAGCATTTTGGAGTTTTGAAAAGTTGCAGAAATCCTACAGCAGTTGCAGGTTCCATTTCCATCTTCGCGCTCGCGACGCTCCTGTCGCGTTCGCGTAACTCTGACCTTCTTCTTCTACGCATTCGCGTCCTCCTCCACGCGTTCGCGTAGAGTAATTCTGGAGGAGGACCAGTTTTTTCTCATCGCGTTCGTGTTTAGTCCTTCGCGTTCGCGAAGCTTCACATTTTCCTCAATCGCGTTCGCGTCAGGGCCATCGCGTTCGCAAAGGCATATTTGAATCTGAGGGCAGAGCCTATTTTTACTCAACGCGTTCGCATTACCCTTTTCGCGTTCGCGTAGCTTAGTGAGCCCAGGGCTTCGCGTTCGTGTTCTGCTTCTCGCGATCGCAAAGGGCATTTTTGGCAGCTTCAATTTTTCTTCTTCGCGAACGCGACCTTACTTCTGCGTTCGCGATGCATAACGGGCCTGGGCAGTTATAAGCATTTCAAAACGAGGGTTTGCCATTTTTATCAAAACACAAGCTTGGGAGCTCGGATTTGGGAGAAATTTCGAAGGTTTTTCGAGGGCAACCACTGGGTAACGATTCTCTTCTCCCTTATGCTTAAAACCCACTAATCTAATCACAAATTCATCCTTTATTTCGGATTTTTGAATGAAAAATGGGGGAAACTTCATAGACCAAACTATTGAGTTTTGAGTGGGTGTTTGACCTCCGATTTGAGAGATTTTTATATGCTTAGACTCGTGAGAGTACGAGGGTTCTCAAAATGTGAAAATTATCTGATTCCGAGACGTTGGCCTGAGGGGAGTTTTGGTCATTTTACTTAATTTCACGCCATAACTTTGAATTAAATTGTAGAATCAATTGTTTGAGATGTTATTTACAATATGTAATTGAATTGAATAGATTTGAGCCATTTAGAGTCGGATACTCGTGGAAAAAAGTGTGATTTCGAGTTGCTTTTTGAGCCGGTTCGAGGTAAGTGGCTTGTCTAACCTTGTGCGGGGGACCTTTCCCCTTAGGATGTGATATTTTGTAATTGGATGCCTTGTACGTGAGGTGACGAGCGCGTACATGAGCTAATTGTTGAAAAACCCGATTTTTACTTAAAATATTTAGACTGAGTTTCTTTCGTATTTGCTTTATTCTATTTGCAATTATAGCCTGTGTTAGTTTAGAAAAGCATGCTTAGTTGATCTAAATTGCCTATTTGCTTAAGTCACTTTGTTTGTACTACGTGAAGCATGTTAGGCTAGGACTACCTGTTTCCTTGTATTTCCTTGAACTTCATTGCTGAATGTCCTCTTGTTGTGGCTGCATGTTTACATTGGGACTACGTATGTGGGATTCTGGTAGCTCCCCTCCTTGTTTGTTTACTTTGGGACTACGGGTTAGATTCCCGGTAGATCCCCTGCACATTTACTTTGGGACTATGGGTTAGATTCCCGGTAGATCCCCCTGCATATTTACTTTGGGACTACGGGTTAGATTCACGGTAGATCCCCCTGCATATTTACTTTGGGACTGCGGGTTCGATTCACGATAGATCCCCCTGCATATTGATAGTTGGACTACGAGACGGTATCCCGGGAGATCCTTCGGATATACACATATGATGGACTACGGGACAGTATCCCGAGAGATCCACTGGATAGTTGAGAAGAGGGCTACAGGATGGTATCCTGGGAAAATCCTCATTGTTACCATTGGTATTGAGCTGTACATATTTCGTGTTTACTCCGTTCTTTGTGTATTTGTTATTGCCTTGTTTAACATGTCTTACTTCATAGCTGTACTTATTATTTCTGTTCATTTCATACTGTTGTAAGACTTATTATTGTGTTTAACCTCAGTAGGGCCCTGACCTTCCTCGTCACTACCCGACCAAGGTTAGGCTTCGCACTTACTGAGTACCGCTGTGGTGTACTCATGCCTCTTCTGCGCATGTTTTTCATGTGCAGATCCAGGTACTTCTTTTTAGGCCTATCATCCTTGAGGGAGGCGACTATTCAGAGACTTCGAGGTACACCTGCCGCGTTCGCAAGCCGAGGAGTCCCTTTCCATTCCTACTTTTAGTATTTTAGCCTTTCTGTAGTTTCTCTGATCTTGATAGACAAATTCCAGAGTTAGAGCTATGTAGTATTTCTTGTCTTAGCTTGTGATTCGTGAGTTTTCGGGTTTTGGGAAAGACTTGTAGGAGTTGAGTTATTATGCTGTATATGCCGAGTGGCACTCTACATTTCGCTTCTTCTGTTTTAAGTTTTGGATTTAAGTTTATATTTCCGCAAAGTTTCGATTTTTTTCCGCATTGTTAGGCCTAACTAGTCGTAGGGACTAGGTGCCATCACAAGATGTTCACGGAGGGCGAACTGGGGTCGTGTAAAGTTGGTATCAGAGCTCTAGGTTCACAAGAGTCACGGATCACAAGCCGGTTTATTAGAGTCTCGCTGATCGGTACGGAGACGTCTGTACTTATCTACGAGAGGCTATGTAACTGTTAGGAAAATTCAACTTCATTTGACTTCCCTGTCATGCGAGATTTTTGACATCACAATTCTAAACTTCTGCCTTCTATTCTCTCAGAGATGGTGAGGACACGTGCTACTCAAGATGATCAGGCACCTGCGCCCTCTACTGTAGCCGTCAGAGGCTGGGGTCGGGCTAGAGGCCGAGGAAGCACACGTGGTGCAGCGAGAGCACCTGCGCGAGCTGCCGCCGAGGTACCACTAGCAGATCCAACCGGAGTTCAGGCACTGACACGCCTACAACTACTACTACTCCAGCCCTTCAGGAGACTTTGGCACAGTTCCTGAGCATGTTTAGTACATTGATTCAGGCGGGATTGATTCAGGTTGTACCGACTACTTCACAAATCGGGGGAGGGACCCAGACTTCCGCCGCCCCCACTCCGGAGCAGCGAGTTCCCATTGGTCAGGTTCCAAGTGTCATAGCGACACAGCCTGTGGTCCCAGTTAAGCAGATGGTGAGGACCTCTCGCCGAGTAGAGGATTGGTGGGTCCAGGAGTGGGAGGACAGACGAGGTCAGGAGGAAGAGTATAGAGGAGTGAGTAGACCTCGTAGATTGGAGAGACCCGCTGGTCCTTATTTTGGAGGAAGAGTACGGCATGGGAGAGGTTTTGTGGGTCAGGCAGCTCAATTTCCATCTCAGATTTCACACAGGGTTTCAGGTGTTCAAGGGTCTCGGAGTACCCGTACTGCACAGTTTCCACCCCCACGTCGGCCGCGAGGTTGCTTTGAGTGTGGCGACATACGCCATGTGGTGAGGTATTGCCCTAGACTAGGAGGAGTGCACCTCCACAGACTTCTCAGCCACACTGTGCCCCGCAGAGTTCTCTGGCTATGGTTACAGCCCCAGTTGCTACCCCACTTGCCCGTACTGAGGCTATTGCCGCCGCTTCTGTCATCATAGGTACTGCCATGGTTTGTTATAGAGGTGTACCGATTCTATTCGATCTAGGCTCCACTTGTTTGTATGTGCCTTCTTATTTGCTCCGCATGCGGGTGTGCCTCGGGATTTCCTTGAGTTTCCCTGTTTATGTTTTCTACTCCTGTGGGAGATTCCCTTGTTGTGGACCGCATTTATCGGTCGTGTTTGGTTACTATTCGTGATTTTGAGACCAGAGTCGATTTATTGATACTCAATATTGTTGACTTTGATATTATCTTGGGCATGGACTGGTTGTCGCCCCATTATGCTATTCTTGATTGTCACGCCAAGACCGTGACGCTGGCTATGCCAGGTATTCCGCGTGTTGAGTGGAGTGGTACTTTAGATCACACTCCCAGTAGAGTTACCTCTTTCCTTAAGGCTCATCGTATGGTTGAGAAGGGGTATACCACGTATTTAGCTTATGTGAGAGATGTCAGTGTTGATACCCCTTCTGTTGATTCAGTCCAGTGGTACGGGCTTATCCTGATGTGTTCCAGCTGATCTTCCGGGCATGCCACTTGATAGAGATATTGGTTTTGGCATTGATCTGTTATCGGGCACTCAGCCCATTTCCATTCCTCCGTATCGTATGGCTTCTCCTGAGTTGAAAGAGTTGAAGGACCAGTTATAGGAATTGCTTCATAAGGGTTTTATTCGACCCAGTGTTTCACCTTAGGGTGCTCCTGTCTTGTTTGTGAAGAAAAAGGATGGTTCTATGCATATGTGTATCGATTATCGTCAGTGAACAAGGTTACTGTGAAGAACCATTATCCTTTACCTCGTATTGATGATCTGTTTGACCAGCTTTAGGGCGCACACGTGTTTTCTAAGATTGATTTGCGCTTTGGTTACCATCAGTTGAAGATTCGGAAGCCAGATATCCCGAAGAGTGCCTTCAGGACTCGGTATGGTCATTGCGAGTTCCTTGTTATGTCATTTGGGCTGACCAATGCCCCAGTTGCTTTCATGCATTTGATGCACAGTGTGTTCCGGCCCTATCTGGACTCGTTTGTTATTGTTTTTATTGATGATATTTTGGCGTATTCCTGGAGTCGGGAAGATCATGAGCAGCACCTGAGGACCGTGCTTTAGACCTTGAGAGAGGAGAAGTTATATGCAAGTTCTCAAAATGTGAGTTTTGGTTGGATTTTGTGGCATTCTTAGGCCACGTGGTGTCGAGTGAGGACATTCGGGTGGATCCGAAGAAGGTAGAGGCAGTGCAGAGTTGGCCTAGACCATCCTCAGCTATAGAGATTCGCAGTTTCCTTGGCTTAGCAGGTTATTATCGTCGATTTGTTGAAGGGTTTTTTTCTATTGCAGCACCTATGACTAGACTGACCCAGAAGGGCGCTCCATTTCAGTGGATAGAGGAGTGTGAGGCGAGCTTTCAGAAGCTCAAGACGGCTTTGACTACAGCCCCAGTTTTGATATTGCCTACTGGTTGGGGGTCTTATACAGTTTATTGTGATGCCTCATGGGTTGGCCTTGGAGCAGTGTTCACGCAGGACGGTAGGGTAAATGCCTACGCGTCCGGATAGTTGAAGATACATGAGAAGAATTACCCTACTCACGACCTTGAGTTAGCTGCTATTGTTCATGCCTTGAAGATCTGGCGTCATTATTTGTACGATGTGCCTTGTGAGATTCATACCGACCATCGGAGTTTGCAGCACTTGTTCAAGCAAAAGGATCTAAATTTGCAACAGAAGAGGTGGTTAGAGTTGCTGAGGGATTATGATATTACTGTTCTGTACCACCCGGGCAAGGCCAATGTGGTGGCTGATGCCTTAAGTCGCCGGGCGGAGAGTTTGGGGAGTTTGGCATATTTACCGGCTTTAGAGAGGCCTATGGCGATGGATGTTCAGGCCTTAGCTAGTTGGTTTGTGAGATTAGATCTTTCAGAGCCCAGTCGGGTCCTAGCTTGCGTGGTTTCTCGGTCTTCCTTATTCGATCGTATCAGGGAGCGGCAGTATGATGACCCTCATCTACCTTTCCTCAAGGACAAGGTTCAGCACAGTGATGCCAGAGATGTGACCATTGGAGATGATGGGGTATTGACGATGCAGGGTCGGGTTTGTGTGCCCAATGTTGATGGGCTTCGGGAGTTGATCTTAGCAGAGGCCCATAGTTTGCGGTATTCCATCCATCCGGGTGCCGCGAAGATGTATCGGGATTTGAGATAGCACTATTGGTGGAGGCGGATGAAGAAGGACATAGTTGGATATGTAGCTAGATGCCTCAACTGTCAGCAGGTGAAGTATGAGCACCAGAGACCGGGTGGTTTGTTTCAGCAGATAGAGATTCCGAAGTGGAGGTGGGAGAGGATTACCATGTACTTTGTAGTTGGACTCCCATGGACCTTGAAGAAGTTTGATGCCATTTGGGTGATTGTAGATCGGCTGACCAAGTCCGCTCATCTTATTCCTGTATGTACTACTTATTCATCAGAGCGGTTGGCGGAGATTTGTATCCGAGAGATTGTTCGTCTCCATGGTATTCCAGTTTTCTATTATTTCGGACAGAGGTACTCAATTTATATCACGGTTATGGAGGGCCGTTCAGCAGGTTTCGGGTACTCGGGTGGAGTTGAGCGCAACATTTCACCCCAGACGGACGGACAGTCCGAGCGCACTATTCAGATTCTTGAGGATATGCTCCGTGCGTGTGAAATCGTGTTTGGAGGGTCTTGGGATCAGTCCTTTCCATTGGCGGAGTTTGCTTACAACAACAGTTATCGGTCCAGCATTCAGATGGCGCCGTATGAGGCTTTATATGGTAGGAGATGCAGATCTCCGGTTGGTTGGTTTGAGCCAGGTGAGGCCAGGCTATTGGGCACAGAGTTGGTTCAGGATGCATTGGAGAAGGTTAAGGTGATTCAGGATAGACTCCGTATAGCCTAGTCCAGACAGAAGAGTTACGCGGACCGAAAGGTTCGTGATGTTTCATATATGGTTGGAGAGCGGGTTCTGCTTCGGGTTTCGCCTATGAAGGGCGTCATGAGGTTTGGAAAGAAAGGGAAGTTGAGTCCGAAGTTTATTGGCCCTTTTGAGATTTTGAGGCGAGTTGGGGAGGTTGCTTATGAGCTTGCCTCACCTCCTAGTTTGGCCGGGGTTCATCCGGTATATCATGTATCGATGCTCCGGAGGTATCGCGGGGACTCGTCGCACGTGTTGGATTTTAGTTCAGTCCAGTTGGACAATGATCTATCTTATGTTGAGGAGCCAGTGGCTATATTGGACAGACAGGTCAGAAAGTTGAGGTCAAAGAACATTGCTTCAGTAAAGGTTCAGTGGTGGGGTCAGCCGGCCGAGGAGGCGACCTGGGAGATCGAGCAGGATATGCGCAGTAGTTACCTCATCTTTTCACTACTTCAGGTATGTCTTTATGCTCGTTTGAGGACGAACGAATGTTTAAATGTAGGAGGATGTGACGGCCCGGCCGGTCGTCTTAAGAATTAACGCCCCGATCCCCTATTAACTGCTTTCCACAAGTCTATTTCTGCTATTTTGAATTGCCGGGATGTTCGGTTTTGAGATTCGGGGAGTTTTAGGACACTTAGTCCCTAAATGAGAGCTTGAGTGTTGGAAAGTTGCCCGTAGTCAGAATAGTGTGAAGATGGCCTCGGAATGGAAATCTTATGGTTCCGTTAGCTCCGTTAGGTGATTTCGGGGTTGGGAGCATGTTCGGAATGTGTTTTAGAGGTCCGTAGCTAATTTAGGCTTGAAATGCCGAAGATGAATTTTTGAAGTTTCCGGTCTGATAGTAAGTTTTTGATCCGAGGTTGGAATGGAATTCCGGAAGCTGTAGTAGCTCTGTCATGTCATTTGGGATGTGTTTGCAAAATTTCAGGTCATTCGGACGTGTTTTGGTTAGGTTTTTGATCGAAAGTGTATTTTGATGAAATTTGAACTTCTTAGGCTCAAATCCTTGATTCATTCGGGTTTCCGACGTTGTTTTAGGTGGTTTAAGGATTGGTACGAGTTTGAATGATGCTATGGGATATGTCCGTAGGTTTGGTTGAGGTCCCGGGGGCCTCGGTTGTGTTTCGGATGCTCAACGGAGCATTTTGGAGTTTTGAAAAGTTGCAGAAATCCTACACCCGTTGTAGGTTCCATTTCCTTCTTTGCGTTTGCGACGTGCCTATCGCGTTCGCGTAGCTCTGACCTTCTTCATCTACGCGTTCGCGTCCTCCTCCACGCGTTCGCGTAGTGTAATTCTGGAGGAGGACCAGTTTTTCCTCATCGCGTTCGCGAAGCTTCACGTTTTCCTCAATCGCGTTCGCGACGGGGCCATCGCGTTCGCAAAGCCTTATTTGACTCTGAGGGCTGAGCCTATTTTTACTCAACGCGTTCGCATTACCCTTTTCACGTTGGCGTAGCTTAGTGAGCCCAGGGCTTCGCGTTCGCGTTCTGCTTCTCGCGAGCATAAAGGGCATTTTTGGCAGCTTCAATTTTTCTTCTTCGCGAACGCGATCTTACTTCCACGTTCGCGATGCATAACGGGCCTGGGCAGTTATAAACATTTCAAAACTGAGGGTTTGCCATTTTTATCAAAACACAAGCTTAGGAGCTCGGATTTGGGAGAAATTTTGAAGGTTTTTCGAGGGCAACTACTGGGTAACGATTCTCTTCTCCCTTCTGCTTAAAACCCACTAATCTAATCACGAATTTATCCTTAATTTCGGATTTTTGAATGAAAAATGGGGAAAACTTCGTAGACCAAACTATTGAGTTTTGAGTGAGTGTTTGACCTTCGATTTAAGAGATTTTTATATGGTTAGACTCGTGAGAGTACGAGGGTTCTGAAAATGTGAAAATTATCCGATTCCGAGACGTTGGCCTGAGGGGGGTTTTGGTCATTTTGCCTAATTTCACGCCTTAGCTTTGAATTAAATTGTATAATCAATTGTGTGAGATGTTATTTACAATATGTAATTGAATTGAATAGATTTGAGCCATTTGGAGTCGGATACTCGTGGCAAAAAGTGTGATTTCGAGTTGATTTTAGAGCCGGTTCGAGGTAAGTGGCTTGTCTAACCTTGTGTGGGGGACCTTTCCCCTTAAGATGTGATATTTGGTAATTGGATGCCTTGTACGTGAGGTGACGAGCGCGTACTTGAGCTAATTGTTGAAAAACCCGGGTTTTACTTAAAATATTTAGACTGAGTTTCTTTCGTATTTGCTTTTGTTCTATTTGCAATTATAGCCTGTGTTAGATTAGAAAAGCATGCTTAGTTGATCCAAATTGCCTATTTGCTTAAGTCACTTTGTTTGTACTACGTGAAGCATGTTAGGCTAGGACTACCCGTTTCCTTGTATTTCCTCGAACTTCATTGCTGAATGTCCTCTTGTTGTGGCTACGTATTTACATTGGGACTACGGATGTGGGATTCCGGTAGCTCCCCCCCCCCCCTGTCTGTTTACTTTGGGACTACGGGTTCGATTCCAGGTAGATCCCCCTGCACATTTACTTTGGGACTACGGGTTAGATTCCAGGTAGATCCCCCTGCATATTTACTTTGGGACTACGGGTTAGATTCCCGGTAGATCCCCCTGCATATTTACTTTGGGACTGCGGGTTTGATTCCCAATAGATCCCCCTGCATATTGATAGTTGGACTACGGGATGGTGTCCAAGGAGATCCTTCGGATGTACACATATGATGGACTACGGGACGGTATCCCGGGAGATCCACTGGATAGTTGAGAAAAGCGATGCAGGACGGTATCCTGGGAAAATCCTCATTGTTACCATTGGTATTGAGCTGTACATACTCCGTGTTTACTCCATTCTTTGTGTATTTGTTATTGCCTTGTTTAACCTGTCTTACTTCATAGCTGTACTCATTATTTCTGTTCATTTCATACTGTTGTTAGACTTATTATTATGATTAACCTCAGTAGGGCCGTGACCTTCCTCGTCACTACCCGACCGAGGTTAGGCTTGGCACTTACTGAGTACCGCTGTGGTGTACTCATGCCTCTTCCGTGCATGTTTTTCATGTGCAGATCCAGGTACTTCTTTTCAGGCCTATCATCCTTGAGGGAGGCGACTATTCAGAGACTTCGAGGTACACCTGCCGCGTTCGCAAGCCGAGGAGTCCCTTTCCATTCCTACTTTTAGTATTTTAGCCTTTCTGTAGTTTCTCTGATCTTGATAGACAAATTCCAGAGTTAGAGCTATGTAGTATTTCTTGTCTTAGCTTGTGATTCGTGAGTTTTCGGGTTTTGGGAAAGACTTGTAGGAGTTGAGTTATTATGCTGTATATGCCGAGTGGCACTCTACATTTCGCTTCTTCTGTTTTAAGTTTTGGATTTAAGTTTATATTTCCGCAAAGTTTCGATTTGTTTCCGCATTGTTAGGCTTACCTAGTCGTAGGGACTAGATGCCATCACGACATTTTCACGGAGGGCGAACTGGGATCGTGACATTTCTTTTCTCTGAAAATGGTAAGACGAAAAACACCAAAAAGGAAAAAAGCAAAATAGTCGTCTTACTGTAGCAATCTTTCTGGAACATAAAGAGCGTATGGCAGAGGATAGTCATCTTAAAGAATCAGAGGAGTAGAGAAGAGAAGAAATGCTCGATTCATATGCATGTATATGTTTTCACCAAACAAAAGATCTTACTTCAGAAACACATTACACACATCTAGCTATCACTTTAGTATACTCCCATATTTAGCAAAGCTTAGATTCACAAGAAGTCAGTAGTCACATTTATCAACAACAACAAAAAAAGGAATGAGAAACAGATTAAGAGAAGAAGAACAAAAGGTCAACAAGTCATTTTGCTCCATCACCCAATGGTCCCAGGGAACTAGCTCAGAAAAATGGACCATCCGCTATCAAACTCAAGACACACATAGAGTCTGGTGCAAGGTATATATGTTTGCTTAAATCTATATGGGAGACAGGACAGAAGAATTTCCAAATTGAATTGCTTAGCAGATGATTAGTAACAAGGCAAAAATGGAATCGACATAGCAAGTCTACTCAAACATGTGAAAGAAAATCGCGGAGTTAAAGGTTTCCACGGCGCGGATTCAATAGAACCTAATACTATACTGGTAGAAGACTGCGATGTTCTTATACCAGCTTCCCTTGGCGGAGTAATTAACAGGTTCTTCTCATGCTATTTCTATGAAACTAAGTAGTTATTAACAAGCTCTTGTCATTTTAGATATATGGTACATTTAAATCTATTTAAAGGGATAATGCAAAAGACATTAACGCCAAATTCATTATTGAGGCTGCTAACCATCTAACTGATCCAGAAGCTGACGAGGTTAGTGTTTTAGTTCAGTTATTATATGAAACACAGGACAGGAGAGCAACAAAAGTTAATCTAATTTTGTTCATGCAGATTTTCTCATGGATAATGAGACTGGAATGGACAAGGTATGTACAACAGATTTGATGTACCCAAAAATTAAAATGTTTACCTATTATTTAAAGGGTATCGCAGTGTACTAAACTCCCACTATACCGACGTTCGTGTAAAAAAGGGCACAGATTTAGCACCTCATTTCATCAACTACAAACTGAACTTTGTTTATAGCTTTATAAATACATGTTTCTAAAGGTCTTAAAACTGTTTAGGAACATGAAATTATAGAAGAAGCCTCGAAACACTTCTTTCAAACAGTAGAAATTACAGAAATTACAGGAATTACAAGAAAACACTTCTTTCAAACACTCGATTGATGGAAATCATAGCAATACCATTGCTTTGGCCACACAATTTTAAACAAAAACCAGAAATTTAAGCCTTCAACCCAGAAATTTAAAGAAAAACAAATTAAAAAAACCAACCCAAAAATTTAACAAAAACTCAAGTTGAGCTGCTAAAACCAACCAAGAAAGTTAAAGTAAAAAAAAATTAAAAAAGCTGGTAAATGTCCCAATTACGGTCTGAATCTTAAGACTTAAGCTTCCATTTAGGGACTAAATTTCCCAAAACACTCTGAAACTCAAAATGAATCATCTCGGCAAGTCACAATAGCAGAAAAAGATGCGGGGGGAAGCAGTTAATAGGGGATCAGGGCGTTATTTCTCAAAACGACCAGCCGGATCATTACAAGGGTAGTATTGGGTGAATTTATGCGAAGACATGAATGTGAATTTGAGACGTTATAGATGTGTCACTGGGAAGATATCTGAACGGTCGTAGAGTAAAAGGTGGGAAATTACTGGTGGTCAGTTACGTTTGAAATGACTGATGGATGTGAATGTTATCAATGGAAACCGGAGCAAAGATTTTTCCTGTTTGAAAAATGGTTACTTCCTGGGTCACCTGCAAAACTTGAAACACGATGCATGCAGATATATATAGATTATTGCGAGAATTTAAACATGATGCAAATTCCCTTCGAACCATTTAGATTGTCTTTGGACGGTGAGGATGATGTCCATAGACCATGACGTCTTTGGCCATGAATCATGCGACTAGGGATTCGCATGCCATGAAATGATGTCCTCGGGCAATGAGAATGGTGCCTCTGAACCATGATGTCTTTGAATAATTATGTGCAATATTGAGAGATCCTCAGGCCATGGAATGGTGACTTCCGGATATGAGGTCGATACCTTCGGACTATGACCCCTTTGGACAGAATGGCAGTGTTTCAGCCCATGAAATGCAAAAATATGATGCTTGGTCATATGCATCGCAAGATAGAGCTTACTTGTGTAAGATTAGGGGAGTGCTTAGCCCTAGGTGAATAGAGGATAGTGCTAAGTCTTAAATAGCGTAATGGAGATAGCATTTGGTCTTATGCGGGAAAAGGAAGTGCTTAGCCTTATGCAATTAGAGAGGAAATGCTTGGCCTCATGTAGGAGCAATGCTTAGTCTCATGCAGGGAAAGGCAGTGCTTAGCCTTACGTAATTAGGGAGGCAATGCTTAGCCTCATGCAAAGAGGAGACAATGCTTAGTCTTATGCAAGAAGAAGAAATAGTGCATAGTCTCAATGCAAGGAAAGGCAACGCTTAGCGTTATGCAATTTGGGAGGCAATGCTCAGCCTCATGCAAATAGGAGACGCTGATTAGTCTTGATGCAAGGAAAGGCAGTGCTTAGCCTTACGCAATGTGGAAGGCAAAGCTTAGCTTCATGCAGGAATAGGAGACAATGCTTAGTCTCATGCAGGGAAAGGCAATGCTTATCCTTATGCAATTAGGGAGGCAGGGCTTAGCCTCATGCAAATACGAAAGGAAATGCTTAGCCTTTATGCAATTAGGGAGACATGGCTTAGCCTCAAGCAAATAGGAGACGATGCTTAGTCTCATGCAAAGAAAGGCAGTTTTTAGCCTTATGCAATTAGGGAGGCAATGCTTAGCCTCATGCAAAGAGGAGACAATGCTTAGTCTCATGCAAAGAAAGGTAGTGCTTAGCCTTGTGCAGTTAAGGAGGTAATGCTCAGCTTTATTCAAAGAAAGGCAGTGCTTAGCTTTATTCAATTCGGGAGGCAATGGTTAGCCTCATGCAAAGAATAGGAGGCAGGTGAGAAGTATTCCTTAGTTGATGATATTTGTGCTAGATAATTTGTTTTCCTGAAGGCAGTGTCTTGATGTATCTGCGAGTATCGTTATCTTATTGTATCTGCATTCAAAGAAAAATTGTGAGTTCTATGGGGGAAGGTTGGTTCGCGCTTTGTCTTCTGCCTTGCCTGTGCTCCTCTCTTTAGATCCTGTTTGAGTTACCCTGGGTAACATGTGCTGCCTTGAAAGAAAGTTTTCGAAAAATATGCATGCCTCTGATAAATATAGTTGTTTTTTTAAACATAGTAAGATGTGATATCACGTAAGTTAGATGAAACAATCACTGTGACATATTTTAGAGACATCGCGACCTCCTTTCTTTAGAATTTTGAGGGTCCTCCTAAAAATTCTGTCAATTTGAAAGCAATTCTCTAACTGTTCTACGTATGACGAAATTGGCTGGACTTGCTTCAGAATTTTGAGGGTCCTCCTCAAAATTTTGTCCCAGTTTCTTACAATGGAAAAATGAAAATTTTATTAAGATGTGACCAAACCCACAGGGCTGCCTACGTGTCCCCTCTTAAACGGGAATCAGGTCAAGCGTAGTTCAGTTATATCAAGTGAAGAAATGTAAACAATCCTAAACATAGTGTCTCTTGACTGCGTCTGAGTTGATACGTTTTGGCCAAATCTCTCCGTCCATTTCTGTGAGTATGAGTGCTCCTCCTATTAGTAGTCGATGAACCATGTAAGGACCTTGCTAGTTGGGTGAAAATTTCCCTTTAGCTTCATCCTGATGTGGGAAGATTCGCTTTAGCACTAAGTGCGCTGGTGTGAATTGTCTAGGCGTGACCCTTTTGTTGAAAGCTCTAGACATTCTATTCTGGTAAAGCTGACCGTGACATACCGCATTTATTCTTTTCCGTCGATGAGAGCCAGTTGTTCATATCAACTTTGTATCCATTGTGCATCACTGAGTTCTGCCTATTTTGTGATTCTTAAAGAAGGAGTTTCTACTTCAGCGGGAATGACGACTTTTGTACCATAGACCAGCAAATAAGAAGTTGCCCCGATTGATGTGCGAACCTTGGTACGATATCCAAGTAGGGCGAATGACAACTTCTCGTGCCATTGTTTGTGATTATCACATTGTTTGTGATAGCGGGCGATATCCACCGTCCGCTATATCTTCTTGATGTTCTTATTGGCGGCTTCTACAGCTCCCTTCATTTGCGGCCTGTATGTTGTGGAATTCTTACGCTTGATCTTATAGGTTTCGCACATGGATCTCATTAAATCATTGTTATGGTTGGTGGCATTGTGGGTGATGATTGATTCCGATACCCCGAAAACAAACAATATGATCCCTAACAAAATCTGCGACGACCTTCTTAGTTAGAGCTTTGTAGGATGCGGCCTCAATCCATTTTGTGACATAGTCTATGGCAACTAGAATGAACCTGTGCCTATTTGAAGCGGCCGGTTCAATTGGACCAATGACATCCACCCCCAAGTGGAGAAAGGCCACGGCGCACTCGTTGCGATGAGTTCATTAGGTGGCACTCGTATCATATCAGCATGAACTTAGCATCGATGGCACTTCTGGACATACCTGATGCAATCTGTCTCCATAGTCATCCAAAAATATCCTGCTCTTAATATTTTCTTAGCTAAGACGAAGCCATTCATGTGTAGTTAGCAAGTTCCTACATGTATCTCTTCGAGCAATTTGGATGCTTCCTTGGCGTGACACACCGTAATAACCCCAGGTCGGGAGTCTTTCCGTAGAGAATTCCTCCGCTTTTAAAGAAATGGTTGGATAACCTTCGAAGTGTGCGTTTCTGAGTTTGATTTGCGTACTCCAGGTATTCTCCTTTCGCCAAATGCTTTATGATGTTGTAGAACCATGGATTTCCATCAGTTTCTTCTTCAACATACGCATAATAAGCCGACTGATTTTAAATCCCTACTGGGATAGGGTCAATGAAATTCTTGTTGGGTGTTGTATCATGGAAATAAAAGTAACCAATGCATCAGCGAACTCATTCTGAATCCTCGGATCATGTTTGAATTCTATCTTTGTGAATCTCTTCATCCACTCTTGTACATAGTGTACAAATGGCAATATCTTGGTATTCTTTGTAGCCCATTCTCCTAGAACTTGATGTACCAAAAGGTCTGAATCTCCAATTACCACCAATTCCTGAATGTTCATGTTGATGGCTAACCTGAGTCCTAAGATGCAGGCATCATATTCTTCCATGTTGTTGGTACACGAGAACTTGATCTTTGCGGATACTGGATCGTGTTGACCCATTTCTGACTCTAAGACAGCTCCAATACCCACTCCTTTGATGTTTGCAGCTCCATCAAAGAACATTCTCCAACAATATATGTTTCAGTGATATCTTCTCCTATTAATGATACCTCTTCATCGGAAAAATACGTTTTTAGTGGTTCATATTTTCCACCTACAGGATTTTCCGCGAGATGATCCGCTAATGCTTGCCCTTTGACCGCCTTTCGAGTTACGTAAATGATGTCGAACTCACTCAGTAGTATCTTCCATTTTGCGAACTTCCCTGTATGCATGGGTTTACGGAAGATGTATTTTAGAAGATCCATTCTTGATATGAGATATGTGGTGTAGGCACATAAGCAATGCGTCAACTTTTGAGCTATCCATGTTAAAGCGCAGCAGGTGCGTTCCAGCAAAAAATACCGTGCTTCGTAGGGTGTTAACTTCTTACTCAGATAGTATATGGCATACTCCTTTCTTTCTGTCTCGTCCCGTTGTCCTAGAACACAACCAAAATCACCATCTAGTACATATACGTAGAGTAGCAGAGGCCTCCCAGGTTCTGGTGGGACCAGGACTGGTGGTTTGGACAAATATTCCTTGATTTTGTCAAATGCTTTCTGGTATTCTTCAGTCCAACTTGTTACAACATCTTTCTTCAACATTCTAAGAATTGGTTCACAGATTACAATTGAGTTTGCTATGAAACGACTGATGTAGCTGAGATGCCCTAAGAAACTCATCACATCTTTCTTAGTCTTGGGGGTGGCAAGTCTTGGATAGCTTTGACCTTTGATGGGTCTAATTCAATCCCTCGGCAACTGACGATGAAACCTAGCAATTTTCTGACAGGGACTCCAAAGGCACACTTTGTAGGATTCAGTTTCAGATTTTACCTTCAAAACTGATTAAAGAAATTCCTCAAGTCTGCTATATGATCTCTGCTTGTTCTGCATTTGATGATGACGTCATGCACGTACACCTCTATTTCCTTGTGTATCATGTCGTGGAAAATGGTTGTCATGGTCCTCAGGTAAGTGGCTCTAGCATTTTTAGGCCCAACGACATCATTTTATGGCAATACATCCCCCATGGAGTGATAAAGGCTGTCTTCTCCGCATCCTTTTCATTCATCCAGATTTGATGATACCCTACGAAGCAAACCACAAAAGAATGGAGCTCATGCTTGGCATAGTTGTCGATCAGTATGTGTATATTGGGCATCAAGAAATCGTCTTTGGGACTTGCTCTAATTAAATCCCGATAACCGACACATACTCTGACCTTCCCATCCTTCTTCGGAACCGGCACAATGTTGGCTAACTCTGAGAACCTTGGCTTTGATTTTCCTAGTGACTTCCTTTTTTATTTTTATACTCATATATGGATTGAATTTTCTGAGCTTCTGTGTCACTGGTGGACATGTGGGATCGGTGGGTAACTTGCGAGCCACTATGGATGTGCTCAGGCCAGTCATTTCATCGTAAGACCATGCAAAGATGTCTTCATATTCCTTCAAGAATCGTATGTACTCTTCCTTCTCTGATGGCGATAGGTGAATACTTATACGCTTTTGCTTGAATATTTTGGAATCCCCTAAGATATCTGTTTTAGTCTCATCCAAATTAGACTTAGGCTTGTTTTCAAAATTTTCCACTTCTCTGCCAATTTCCCCGGGTATTATATCTTCTTCCAGGTCCTCTGAATCACTATCCTCATGTTGCATTGTCTCTTTACATGTCACAGTCGTAGGTTCATCAGGATATGTAATAATAACACTGTAGAGAAAACGTGAAGGATAGTAATAAATACTAAAATAGCAGTGCCTTAAATAAAATCATGAAAACATCCAAACAAGTACGACTCGATGAATCGAGCAATTATTTCAAAATTGAATACATTCAAAACAAAAATACTGAAAAAGGTCTTAAATGCTCATAAAATTGCTTTAAAAATAAATGACGCTAATTGTCAGGCTACCCATGAATTCGACGGGCCGGGGATGGTGGTGCTGTCCAGTTCTTGAGAACAGCTCATTTCTCCACAATTTGAATAGTAAGGTCTTCCTCCTCCTCTCCTCCTCAACTATCACACTGCAGTCCATGTCTTCATTATCTAGAAATAGATTCCTTATGCCAGCTAAAGCTTTATCTTCTTCAGACTCCCATATCACATCAGCTTGTTGAAACGTCTGGTGCAAATGTGGTACTGGTTGTTCCAGCGGATAATAAGGACCACACAAGGGTGGCAACCAATCTTGATACTCTTGAAAAGTGTATTAATACCCAGGCTTAAAAGTAGTACCATGATGCTTCAACTGTACCGGCTTGGAGATCCCTTGGAGATTCTTGCCGAGACCCTTGCCGGGTTCATACCCTGTCCGTAACAATATGCTTTCTATCTTGTTGCTCCACCATTTGTCTTTCCTAATTGCGTTCACGCGCTCATTGCAATGATATGTTTCTCCACACAAATTCCCTCTATTCTCGACGATCGGAACAGTCTGATTGGTGTATATGGGATTACTCACGTCTCTATAAATGATCACTTCCTGATGATTCCATTCAAACTTCACGGACTGATGTAGAGTAGAAGCTACAGCCCCATCGGCATGTATCCAGGGTCGTCCCAATAGTAGATTGTAGGTTGCAGATATATCCAACACTTGAAACTCGACATCGAACCAGGTTGGGCCCATCTGTAGGCTGAGGTTGATCTCTCTAATTGTGGCCCTTTGCGACCCATCAAATGCTTTCACATTCATACTCCCTGCTCGTATCTCATGCAGACCCTTACCCAACCTCTTTAAAGTAGTCAGTGGACATATGTTGAGACTCGAACCCCCATCTATCAAGACCCTGGCGATGAATTTGTCCTCAAATTGCACTGTGATATACAGTGTCCTATTGTGACTCAGTCCTTCCGGCGGTAGCTCGTCTTTGTGAAAAGTGATCTTGTGGCTTTCCAAAACTTGTCCTACCATATTGGCCATTTCTCCACTAGTGATGTTATTGGGTACATAGGCTTCATTCAATACCTTTATCAAGGCATTCCTGTGTGCTTCAGAGTTCTGCAGTAGTGATAAAATGGATATTGGAGCGGGGTTTTGTTCAGATGATGAACCATAGAGTATTCTCTCGCTTGGACCTTTCTCCAAAGGTCATCCTGGCCAGTCTCAACGACAGGCGGCATAGAGGTAGCTTCTTTGCTTGTTCCTCCCAAATGCTCGGGTGTATAAACGCTACCAGTTCTGGTCATGCCTTGTGCTGCACTTTCCGTTTTTGCCTTTCCTTTCCTTCTTGCCTCCGTAGCATAATCCCATGGTATCGCATTAGACTTATAGGACGGCGTAGGTGCTAGCATAACGGTGAAGGGTGTTGTTACCTCAACCTCAAATGAAGTTGGTGCGGCTACCTCAACTTCAATCGGCGTGTGATTATGCACTATAATGGGTGTGAGGGTGATTGGAGATGTCTTAGGATCATCCCCCCCCCCCCCCCGAATGAGTCTAATTGACCCTTATGGATACCATTCTTCATCGGTCTCTATCACATTTACTCCCTCACCTTTGTGATATGGGATAGGATTTTTACGAACATTAGGTCCAGTCTTCTTGCCTGTATGACTTTAGTGTCAATTAATGCCTGGATCTTGTCCTTGAGAGTGCGACATTCATCAATGGTGTGACCTTTCATGCCCGAGTGATAAGCATATGTCTTGTTTGGGTTAACCCACTAAGAAGAGTTCTCCATAGCAACAACGAGAATGGGAGTGACATAACCGGCAACCTTCAGTCTCTTGTAAAGTTGGTCTATGTGTTCAACGATCGGAGTGTATTGTCTGGGTGGTCTGCGGTCAAAATTTGGTCTTGGGTTTTGGTAATTTTGGTGGGCTGGTGGTGGTGAGTGGTAATATGCTGGTTGAGTGTTATAAGTATGGTAAGTGACTGCAGGTTGTTGTTATATAGGGTGTGAAGGCTGGTATGTGTGTGTAGGTGTTTGGTATGTGGGAAGAGACTTTGGACCTTGGGCTACCATTACTGCACCGACTTATTTCTTCTTAGAGATGCCTCCTGACTGCAAAGCTTTATTTATGGCTTGGAGTGATTCCAATTCGTCACCATTCCACTCTTAATTGCTTCTTACATTATTTCTCCCAGTTTGATGATGCTAGAGAACTTATGGCTTTCAATAACCATCAACCTTTCATAGTATTGTGGATCTTGATCTATGACGAAGAACTAATTCATATGTTCTTCTTCAAGTGCCAGTCTTACCTTCGTAGCTTCAGACCTATATTGAGTATCATACTCGCGGATGGTTTTTGTTGGTTTCTTCTTGAGATTTTGAATGTAGAAAACGTCTGGTGCGTTTTATGTGTTGAACCTGAATTGGTCCATGAAGTCTGACGCCATGCTTACCCAATTAACCCACATCTTTGGGTTCTGACTGATGTACCAAGACAAGGCATCTCTAATGAGGCTCCTCAATAACAACTTCATACGGATCTGTTCATCCTTGCCAACCCCTACCAGCTTGTCACAATACGTTCTCAAATACACCTTTGGATCACCTGTTCTGTCGAACATTTTGAACTTAGGAGGTTTGAAACCCTCTGGTAGTTCTATATTTGGTTGAATACCCAAATCCTTATAATTCAAACCCAAATTCTTGAGTTCTTCCGCCATGTTCTTGATGACAGGTCCTTCTCGGTAAATACAGGTATGTGTAGGGTTTGTTGTGGGGTGTAGGGTAAAGTTTCCACGTATATGGAATTGTTTTGGTGGACTCCGGGAATCTAGGCATAATGGTGGTCATTGGTTGAGTTTTGTGGATCAGGAGTAGGTTGTGATGCATTCTAAGGAGTGTGTATTGTGGTTGTTTATGGGTATTGAGTCGGATGGTGTTGGTGTTGTTGAGGAGTAGGTACCGGTGGAGGTCTTTCGTTCTATGGAGGTCTGACGTATTGATGTGGTGCGGGAGGATTTGGTGGTGGGTGTTGATTCTGTGTGTTTTGGGAAGGTTTCGGGTTTTGGGCGTTTGTGTTTTGCTAGTTGATGTCGGGGATATTTAGGCTGAGGGAAAGGTTTTCCAAGTTTTGGACCTACTCAAGTTCTCCTTGTAACTCCGGTATTTTCTGTTCCAGGCGCAAGACCAATTCATTCTGTGCTGGAGCGCTCCGGCCATCCGAAGTCTCAACGTTTTCTGCATTGTCTTTTCTGATACCACTTAAATCGTCCATCTTTCCTTTCCCTTTGCTTTTGCCTTTAGGATCACTTGTTGGAGGAGGAGGTGGAGGACCTCAGGATGTAGTATGATATGCGGACGATGAAAGTATGCACGAACCAACCTACGGGAATGCAAATAAATAAAAGAAAAGAAAAACAAAGTTAGCCAAGTTAGTAGGGGATACTGAAAGAGTGCATGCAATATTGAACATGCTTTTCGCGTCCAAATTTGGGGGACCTTGTTGTGCCCGAGGCAGGCCTAAGCGACACATAGACTTGGAGAAATTGATGCCAATAACTGTGTCATTTCATTAATGTGAAAAATGAATCAAATCCTTACTAAAACGACAATAATAAGAAAGTTACTAATGGCATTCGCCTTATTAAAATCAAAATCTAAACTAAAATAGAAAGCAGTAAAACAACATTCCCCTAATCTACTCTTTTCACAAGGACCTTCCCTATGCTTAGCTCTTTTGACTCAATCGATCAGATTCCCTAAGTTGCGCATATCCAGCAATAGACTTCGTGCTTTGGACCATGCCGAACCTGGGGATTTCGTGCTTTATTTTCTGCAAACAAATAGAGTTAGCCATTTCCCCCTCCAGATTCGACTATTTACACACTAATGATCAACATATTGGCATATTTTCTCAGGGTAATGCACATAACATGATGGTGTCCATTGGGATTGCGGAAATCCCGTCGGACATTGGACAAGGCTTATCTTAGCGGGATATCACGTTGAAAACGTTAACCCGTACTAGGTTTAACATGATGCATGTACATTTGATATTGGAGTAGGGTTTGTATAATGGCCTAGACCGGTACTCTAAAGTGGACAACTTGAGAGGGAAAGGCACGGGACCGTCGACTGCACCGCTGATCGACTAGTTTACCGCAAGTAAGCCTTTCCGATTGAAAAAAAGGTAATTTTGGAAGAGCGCGGACACTCATCAAGTGCCGCCATGTTGATAATTAGCACGAGTGAAATATAATGTGGAGCATGCTTTATGCAAAGATAATAACATGTTGCCAAGTATTTGTAAAATAAACATGTGAAAGCAACAAATACATTAAGATAAAAAATAAAAGTCACAAAAAGAAAGACAAAAGAGGAAGTTAGTTCATATAATGTAGTAAACTAAGCAAGGAAGTAGGGGTGGGAGAGACATGATGTAGCAATCTTTAAATAAAGGAAAAGTAGTTTAGCAGATAAAGGTGAAAGGGATATACATGTTATAACCAATTTAAGCAAGAAAAGGTGGAGAAGGGAAGGGATTTGCATATTAAAATGAATTTAAACAAGTAAAGGGAAAATAGAAGAGGGATGTGCAGGTAACAAGTAAAAGGAAAAAGGGAAGATGGAGGTGCATATAACAATTAATTAGACAAATAAAAGGAAAATGGGAGTGGGGTGTGCATGTAGCAGCATATAAAAATGGAAGAGGGAAGCACGTTTTATCAAAGAAAGCTAATCCATACAAGCCAAATTCGCTATGATAAGAGCCTAAGTATAAATCCCCAGCAAAGTCGCCATGCTGTCGCGCCCCGTTTTCTCGCAATAGCGGGTTTTGACATTGACAACTCTTTTAAAAGAAGGGTTAAAAGAAAAGAGTCGCCACCTACTGATTATTAAAGTGCGTTAGGCCACCTATTTGCAAATGACTCTGATTTAACTAGTCAACCCCACCAAAGATCGGGTAAGGGCTCAAATTACCTCAATGAGAAGGTGTTAGGCACTCTTCGAGGTCCACAACTGTGGGTCCCGACCGAACATGATTTATATGGATTAGTCTAATAAACGAAGAGAGGGATAGTACAAAGTTTAGGAATTTTATTATGAAAAGATTTTGAATAGATGAGTACATCAACTTGATTCAAACAGGAGAGAAATAAGATGGGGGGTCCTAAGTTTATTAGCCTAAAGGATCACCCCGTGCAATATAAATAATACTTCGTAACTCCCTCAAGATAAGGTGTTACTCATATTATTCAGCGGGCACAGACTATCATCTCCTGCTACCCGATTGCTATGTTAAAGTTGTTACCTAAAAGTGTTCTAATTCAATTATAAGTCGTACCCCATGCGTGCACTACCCGTCCCATACCTATGGTCCATGGGTATCAGACCTCTAGTTGGGTGGTTCTAGACCTTACTTAGGCTGCTCAAAAATGTAAAAAGCTAGGACACACTCAAAACATGTAAAGACTTGACTTAAAAAGGCACTAAGGGCTCACATTAACCTACACGCTTAAGTAGCAAGTGCACGAAAACACATATCAATTAGGCATTGGCAGAATCAAGAGATTTTAGCCTATGGACATGCTTTCTAGGCGATCAAAATATGCAGGTAAATCCTATATGTGTTATGCAGGTAAATCCTAGGAATTATGCGGGATTACAAGCTGATTTTTTAGCAATTTTAAGTTGCCAATCCTATATGTGTTATGCCTATGTGATCTATTTAGTTGAGCATAAAGGAATTTGCTAGGAAAAATCCCAAAATTATTCATACGACGTACATGAAGCAGTGTTTGAATGATCCAACATTAGCCAATTATAACAAGCAATTATTTCCTATAGGCAGGATCTTTAACGCATAGCACTTTAGAGGTTAGTTTATCGTCATATCTTAATCCTATAGGAATAACTTCTATTAGGCGAGGAGAATTGAAACAAACATCAATGATAATGAATTTCCAGAAGCAGGTTTTCTAATGCATTTGAAAGTAGTTATGAAGAGTGATCACTTCCTATTGGCATGCTATCTGTAAACACACAACATTAGACATAGCATTTGAACTCATGATTAATAGTAAACAACTATTGTGTGTGCGCTTCTCCTAATATCATGATCACTACAATGCTCATTTAATCGAATAACACATATAGCAAACACATTGTAAAATCTTATAGGCATGTTATCTACCCATGGCATGTAGACGTAGAATTCTACCCATTTCCTTTTAACTAACAACCCCGATTGTTCATACAAGGATTATTACATGCCCAATAATGAGTACAGTAGCAATATTACATAACAGTGAACATGCCACAATAGGCCCAAATAAAATAACTAAATAAAAAGCCACATTCAATACACGACCCAAAGGTTCATAGAAGAGTCCAAACAAATTTACTTAACCACAGCACCAAGTATTGCACCAGTTAGAACAAAAAGTATAGATGCACAGTACATGATAGGGAAATAGGATAGTAGGAACAATTTTGGAGGTTGAGGGAGTGACTAGGATCGAGGCCTAGTGTGTCAGAGTTCACAAGGGCCTCAATTGGACCCGGAGCAGTGCTCACACTAGGGAGACCAACAATAGAACCTAGATAGCCTTGGCTTTCAGCCGGCTAAGAATGAGAATTTAGGATAACAGAAGAGCAAGCAAGGAGAGTGGATAGCGATAGAGGAGCAGGAATCAAGTAATACAACAAATTGGGCATACGGAGAAACTAGTCAAGCAGGCCAATAGATTCTCATAAGTATACATAGCAAAGTACCACGTAGACAACCTTATATTGAAGGAATTAGGAGAAGAAATAGGTCTATAAGCATACATAAATTTTCATGTACAGATGCATGGAGTTAAGCTAGTTGAAACCTAAAGATTCCAATTAAGCTAAGTATATATCCTAGAGCAATGTTAATCAGTATTTAGACATAATGTGGGACACACATGCCGATAATCACTGAAGGGACAGGGTAGCAAATGAACCAAATCATATTTGCATAGGAGCAAAGTCATAGTTGATAGAAAAATAAAGGGTTTATCTTAAAAATCGGGACAACAAGGAAACATGTTTAGAGAAAATTTTAAAACAGTTTTCTATATGTCACGCCCCAACCTCGGGAGGGCGATCGGCGCTCAATCGAGTGAACCAAACTGAGCAAGCCTTTTTGACATTTTCTACCCAACTCACTATGATCAAGAAACCATGCTTTTATATAAATTAGACAATAGGAAAGCTCGTACATGAAACATTACTAGTTCATTTTATGTTACCATCCTCAAACCATTGTTATATTCCCAAAACATCATGCAGTTACAGTTTAGGGGAAACAAAAGTTTAGAATTACAACATAGTCTAGTGACCCATCCAATACCCGAACATAACCCACACAAACGTCTACGGAGCCTCTAAGGATATAAATGACAGTTATGATAATGCCGGCAACAAGGCCTCGGCTATACCTCAAAAGTGGAAATTTTATAACAAAAGTGTACAACATAACCCCTGAAGGAAAGGGGCTCGCCAAGACTTCTGAGATGAGGATACTCTGCTAGCAGCGGCCGGCACCGTCCGCTATAGAACCACCTACATTCATTCATAAAATGTAGCACCCCCGGCAAAAGGGACGTTAGTACCATGGAATAGTACTAGTATGTATAACTAAACACCATCTTGTTTGAAAGAACAACCATACAAGAGTAAACAAATCATGAGGACTACAACACTTCAACAAAATCACCACGTTATCAAATAAAAGGTCCACATAGCTTTCACATATTTTTTGTAACTTTAGGTTGGGGTATTCCATATTGTTGCATTATCATTCACATACCACCGCTTTCTTATGCGGAGTCTGATCACAACCCGATCGGCAAAGATGCCTCATTTGAGACATATACCTCAATCACTATCTCATTCTCACTTTTCGGTCTGAATCATCAATGTAATTCTCTTGTCGCTGCCTTGAATTGTGTTTTGAGATGTTTTGGCATTTCTCCGAATGATGCTTGACTACCGAGATTTGGAATATATACCTCCGTTCTCCAGGCGGGCTCCTGATTGCCAAAACTTGAAATGAATGCCTATGTTCTCCAGGCGGGCTCTAAACTTGAAATAAATTCCTCTGTTCTCCAGGCGGGCTCCTGATTGCTAAAAACTCGAAATAAATGCCTTGGTTTTCCAGGTGGGCTCCTGATTACTAAAAACTTGAAATAAATGCCTCTGTTTTCCATGCGGGCTCCTGATTACTAAAAACTTGAAATTAATGCCTCTGTTCTCCAAGCGGGCTCCTGATTGCTAAAAACTTAAAATAAGTGCCTCTGTTCTCCAGGCAGGCTACTGATTACTAAAAACTTGAAATAAATGCCTATGTTCTCCAGGCGGGCTCCTGATTGCAAAAACTTAAAACAAATGCCTATGTTCTCCAGGCGATCTCCTGATTACTAAAAACGTGAAATAAATGCCACTGTTCTCCAGGCGGGCTCCTGATTGCTAAAAACTTGAAAATAAATGCCTCTGTTCTCCAGGGCGAGCTCCTGATTGCTAAAAACTTGAAACAAATGCCTCTGTTCTCCAGGCGGGCTCCTGATTGCGAAAACATAAAATAAATGCATCTGTTCTTCAGGCGGGCTCCTGATTGCTAAAACTTGAAATAAATGCCTCTGTTCATGTTTTTATATGTGTTCGGTTTGTTTTTTGGATAGTTTTGTTGGTTTGCTGTTGCCCTATGTTTGTTAATAAGGATTCATCTAGTTATATGCAGTAGGCTCATTTGAGCTAAAGTGTCGATTCTCTTTGTTTAAATGTTTTGATTCATGGTGTGTTAAACTGTTGAATTAATATGCAAGTACGAGTGACTTATTGCTCTCTGTTTCATCAATGACAGATGCCACTGTGTTTTGAATTAATCTTTTGCTAAGTTCATATTTTCATTAATGGCCGTTCTTGTCAAGATTTGGAGGTTCTTATGACTTTACGTGGTGTAATGAACTTATGCTGAAAAGAAGGCTCAAATTCCTTGTTTGGTGTAGTGATTTTGCTGTTAATTAGTTGATCACTTTAGGTTGAAATGCATTCTTTGTGCTTACTCGGAGTTGTTTGAATGTTGGAATCGAGCAGTATAATCAAATTAGCTTGTTACTTGTCACTAGAAGTGGACGAGATAACTTTTTGGGAGTCTGTTTCAGTGATGCAATTTCCTTCATTAGGCCATGTTGTAATTCGTGATTATAATTGGAGGCGTGCCGTGCCAAACAAACATGACAATTGCATGGCCCTCGCTTTATTTAATTTTGAATTGATCCTTAGATTCCGAGGCGTGCCATTTAGCAAATTCCATGGCCCTCGCAAAGTGCAAACACGTGGTTGCTTTAGGCGCGTGTTTAATAATATTAATTTCCTAAATTCGGGTGCGTATTTATGTGACCCAAATCCAAATCCCAACGAAGTTAAAATATGTCAAAAATCAAGGGTGCATTTATGTGGCGTGTTTTAACGACGTTGCAATCTTCTTTTAAAAAAAAATATGAATAAAAGCGGTTAAAAAGTTAAAATTAGCACATAGGTTCATAATTGTATGAAATCAGATAATTAAGCCGGATATGACAGTTGAGCAACCGTTCTAGAACCACGGAACCTGGGAATGCCTAACACCTTCTTCCGGGTTAACAGAATTCCTTACTCGGATTTCTGGTTCGCGGACTGTTAAACAGAGTCATTTTTCCTCGATTCGGGATTCAACCGGTGACTTGGGACACCATAAATCTCCCAAGTGGCGACTCCGAATCTTAATAACAAATCCCGTTTCGATTGTCCTTTAATTGGAAAAACTCCATATTATTATACCCCCTTCGCAGGGTGTAGTATTGAAAAAGGAGGTGTGACAGCTCTGGCGACTCTAATGGGGACAAGAACCCAGAACTTCGGTTCAGGGTTCGAGAATTCGAGCTTGGAATAATTGTTGTATTTTGCTTTGTTTAATATCTGATTTTATTACATGTTTGGGATTAATGTGCAAAATGTTGCTTTTTACCGCTTTGATATTATTTGAATTGTATATATAAAACTGTTACGAAACCCCTCTCTTCTTATCTTCGGGAATGTGCTCTCTGGTCGTGACTCCCCATTCTGTAAGTGTCATACCTAGAAATAAGAAAGAGGCTCGGACAAGTTACTGAGCCGGATGATCTTTCGGGTCCGGTACGTAGCCCCCTCCTCGACTCGAGTTGTCCGCTCGGGTACACAGTCTAGAACAAATACCCAGGTTTTGAACCTAGAATTACTCAGCCTCATGCCGGATCCCTAGTAGGAACGTTTGTGTGCATCATGTGCATTTGACTTAGGGGACTCAACACAGGGGTTGGGTCCGTCTAGGACAGGTGACCTGAAATGAAAATAGACCATCCTGATGCATCTTACATACTGCTTGTGCATTTATTTGCTTTGGACTTGCATGTTGACCGGTTTTTTGATATTGGGGATTGTTGAAAAGGAAAAGAAGGAGAGAGAAACAGCGGTATGAGGGTTAAAGAGAGATAATTACCTGGTTTGGAAAAACCAATGTCCAAATAGTGTCGAAACTCTGCCGAATTTTTGAGAAAAATAGAAAAAAGACAGGAAAAAATAGAGAGTCTTGTTTTAAAAAATAGATTGTTTTATTTGCCAATGGAAAAAGGAAAAAAAAAAGTCTTGTTTTCAAAAGTAGTTTGTCTTATTTGCCAATGGAAAAAGAAAAAAAAAGAAGAAAGAGAGTCTTATTTTCAAAAATAGTTTGTTTTATTTACCAGTGAAAAAGAAAAAAAAGTCTTGTTTTCAAAAATAGTATGTTATATTTTCCCGAACTACGCCAGTTTGATTCCCACAGGGTGTGGGATACGTAGGCAACCCCCATCGGGTCCAACTTCTTTTTGCAAAAATAGCCCAAAATGAACAAAATTTTATTTTTATTGTAAATAGGTAAGGTGATGCCGTTTTTGTCGAAAATAATGAACACAATACTACCATATGTGTAGCATGGCGTCTGATCACGGCCCGATCAGCTAGGCCGTCTTACCAAGAGGTTACCCTTTTTTCCATTAATCATCTCATTTAAATTTTTTGGTTTCACATACATTAGTTCATCGGCACTTAGGGCCACAATTACCACATCGATACTTGGCACTAGGCCACATTCCATAACTCACGTTTCACATTATTCCCATTTTCAATATTAACCTTGCCATTTAAGATCATAGGCACATACAAGAGCAATTCAAGTTGTAAGCATAAAGAGAAATTCACCTAGTTCGGCATAATAATCACAATGTAACCTTGACTTGCAATTTAGGCATTTTAGCACATAGTTCATGTTCTTCACACATCCACAACTTTACGAAGAATAGCACATTAAACACATGGAGACACACCTTCCACATATATTCTCACAAGACCAATTCATTTGATATAACAAGTACTACATCAATCGAATTTCGGACTTACAACACTTGCACAGACACCATGAAAGCTCAATTTCTAAGAAGAGGGGGTTTTAGCCATACAAACCTCAGCAGAGCATTCCTTAAATCCTTATAATAATTACGGAATTTCCTAGCAACTTCGATCTATTTCATGAGGATTACAAATTGAACCAAGAATTAGGGACATGATTAAGATTCTAGCTCATTTGAATATATTACCAAGCACTAAGTGTACATTGTGATTTTAGTACCCTTTTGTGAGAGATTTTTATCATCTTACACCCGAATTGCTATCTTTTAAACTCACAACCTCCCCATACACTATTGTCACTCATGCATGAAAGATTATTAATCCATATACCCATGAACCCACTTGTTAATCACTTAATTTAATAGATATTTCGAAATCATAGATTAGGGCACAAGTCCTTACCTCTTAGGATGAAGACCTAGTAATTTCACTTGACAATCTTCAAGGAATTGGGGCAAGAATTGAGTATAATCTTGGCGGGGATCACTTTCTCCCTCTAGAACTCTTGCTCTCTCACTCTATGTGCAGTAAAAATAGCATAAAAGGGGTCTAATGGGGTGTTTTTAATGGGATGGGGTCAGGTTTTAACAGTTAGAAAATTGGAGCCCCGACACAATCTGCGATCGCATAATAGACATGCGGCCCGCAAAAGGGACCGAAAAAATGGTCCCAAAAACCTGAACAAACTGACCGGGTATGCGACAAGTATGCGGTCCGCATACCTGTTCGGTGGTCGCATAATGCACCGCAAAACTGCCCCTCGCAAAATTCCAAGGAGATTATGCGATGACTATGCGGCCCGCATATTGATTATGCGATCGCATAATTGGCCGCATAGTTGGCTTCACAACTAGCCAGCACACTGTCTGACTATGCGGTAACTATGCATTCTGCATAGTTATTATCCGACCGCATAATAGACCGTAGAAACACAATTTTCTGGAAAAACATTATCCCTTAACTTTTTAATGCACAAATCAATCCAAAAGGTCCGAACAAAATTTCTAACACATATTCCTAACTTGGCACTACGAGATTTCGAGTTTTTGAGCAAAAATATTCACGGGGCCTTACATCCTCCCCCACTTAAGATCATTCGTCCTCGAATGAGGATCAAGGTTCACTCATTAGCAATCCTTAGGCAACTTCAGCCTTTTACATCATGAAACATATCAACAGCCCAAAATTTGGCTAACTCCCTAAATTTCAAAAAATTTTGCCAGAGTTTCCTTTGTATCTAGGCCTATCCACCTATCAGAGAGTCCGGAAACATATCCTAACAGCATATACACCATCCATAGACATGACATAACTTATAAAGACACCAACCATGGCCGCATAGGCAACATATAACCAAAATAGAACAGTTTTTACATAGACCAAATCAACGCATACAGAGTTCATAGAAACCAAATTCATAGAAGCTATTACATGGCTATACAAACAAATGCGGGTACTTCCTTTTCATTTCTTCCTCGGCTTCCCAAGTGTCTTCCTCAACCTGCTGGTTCTGCCACAACACTTTAACGGAGGCAATTTCCTTATTTCTCAATTTTCGGACTTGTCTGTCAAGAATGGCAACTGGAATTTCATCATATGATAGTTCTTCATTAACCTCAATAGTTTCAACTGGTATAATAGTGGACGGATCTCCCACAACCTTCTTCAACATAGACACATGGACGACTGGGTGTACCATTGACATCTCGGGTGGTAGCTCGAGCTTGTATGCCACCTGACCAATCCTCTGAATGATTCTGTACGGTCCGACATACCTCGAACTCAATTTTCCTTTCTTTCCAAACCGCATGATACCCTTCATGGGGGAAACCTTCAAAAATACCCAATCGTCTTCTTTGAACTCTAAATCTCTACGATGAATGTCCGAATAAGAAGTCGACTCTGAGCAGTTTTCAACCTTTCCTTGATAATCTTGACTTTCTCCACAGCCTGATGCACAAGGTCCGGCCCTATCAATTCAGCTTCTCCAACTTTAAACCACCCAATGGGAGATCTACATCTCCTACATATAATGCTTCAAATGGTGCCATCTGGATACTAGCATGGAATCTGTTGTTATAAGCAAACTCTATGAGTGGCAAATGATCATCCCAACTACCTTTGAAATCAAGATCACAAGCACGCAACATGTCCTCAAGCGTCTGAATAGTCCGCTCCGCTTGCCCGTCGGTCTGAGGATGAAAAGTTGTACTAAGATTACCTGCGTAGCCAAACCTTGCTGAAATTTCTTCCAAAAGTTGGCCGTGAACTGAGCCCCTCGATCTGAAATGATTGAGACTAGAGTGCCATGCAACCTGACTATTTCCTTGATATACAACTGAGCATACTGTTCCGCTGTGTCGGTAGATTTGACTGGCAAGAAGTGCGCTGATTTCGTGAGTCGATTGACGATCACCCATATTGAGTCGAACTTGCCCGGAGTGCGCGGTGTTCCTACCGCAAAATCCAAGTTTATCGTTTCCCATTTCCACATCAGAATTTCTATGTTTTGAGCCAATCTACCGGGTCTTTGATGTTTGGCTTTCACTTGCTGACAACTCGGACATCTAGCCACAAAGTCCGCCACATCCTTTTTCATGTTGTTGCACCAAGAAACTTCCTTGAGATCATGATACATTTTTGTATAACCTGGGTTCACGGAATACCTGGAAGTGTGAGCTTCTGTCATGATTCGTTCCCGAAGACCGTTAATATCCGGAACACATAGGCGACCTTGGTACCGTAGGGTACCATATTTCGTGCCAAAAGAAAAAGATGTGGTCTTGTGTTTATGAACCCCCTCCTTCAGCCGTGCCAACAATGGATCGTTGAACTGCTTCTCTTTCACCTTCGCCACAAGCGATGATTCAACCTTATTCTGCACAATTACTGCTCCTTCATTAGAGTCCGCAAGGCGAACTCCCAAACTAGCCAACTGGGGAACCTCCCGGGCCAACAACCTTTTATATGCCTTCAAACGAGCCAAACTTCCCATAGATTTCCGGCTAAGAGCATCCGCCACAACATGGCCTTTCCCGGGTGGTAGAGAATATCGATATCATAGTCCTTGAGTAACTCTAGCTATTTTCTCTGTCTCAGATTCAACTCCTTTCGCTTGAAAATATATTGAAGGCTCTTGTGGTCCGTAAATACATCCACATGGACCCCATACAATTGATGTTGCCAAATCTTTTGTGCAAACACCACTACCGCAAGCTCTAAGTCATTGGTTGGATAGTTCTTTTTCATGATTCTTGTGTTGCCTAGAAGTGTAAGCTATAACCTTGCCGTGTTGCATTAACACACACCCAAGCCCGATCCTCGAAGAATCGCAATACACCACAAATCCCTCTGTACCATCTGGCAGGGTTAATACCGGTGCTGTAATCAATCTTGATTTCAATTCCTAGAAGCTCCTTTCACAAGCATCGGACCACTAGAACTTAACTGCTTTTTGTGTCAATTTGGTCTAGAGAGGCAAGAGTAGAAAATCCCTCTACAAATCTTCAATAGTACCCAGCCAAACCTAAGAAACTGCGAATCTCTGTTGGAGTGGTAGTTCTAGGCCAATTCTTTACTGCTGCAATCTTTTGAGGATCAACCATAATTCCTTTCCTGGAGACGACATGACACAAGAACGTGACAGATTCAAGCAAAAATTCACACTTCGAAAATTTCGCATACAATTGATGCTGCTAAAGGGTCTGTAGAACTGGTCTGAGATGGTTAGCATTTTCTTCCCGATTTCGGGAATACACAAGAATATCGTCGATGAACACTATCACAAAGGAGTCCAGAAAAGGCTTGATGACTCGATTCATAAGATCCATGAAAGCTGTCGGGGCATTTGTTAGCCCAAAAGACATCACTAGAAATTCAAAGTGCCCATACCGAGTCCTGAAAGCTATTTTTGGTATATCCTACTCCCTTGTCTTCAATTGATGATACCCGGATCGCAAGTCAATTTTTGAGAAACACGTAGTACCTTGCAATTGATCAAACAAATCATCTATTCTTGGTAGAGGGTATTTATTTTTTATTGTGACTTTGTTAAGTTGCCGCTAGTCAATACACATCCGTAGCGACCCATCTTTCTTCCTTACAAACAAAACCGGTGCGCCCCATGGTGACACACTCGGCCAGATGAAGCCCTTCTCTAGCAAATCCTTCAATTGTTCATTTAGCTCTTTCAATTCTACCGGCGCCATTCTGCAAGGTGGAATTCATATAGGTTGCGTGCCTGGCATCACATCGATCCCAAAATCAATCTCCCTATCTGGTGGGATCCCAGGGAGCTCATTTGGAAAGACATCCAGAAATTCATTCACAACTGGCATGGACTCAAGGCTAGGTGCCTCGGCATCGGTGTCCGTGACCCGAACTAAATGGTAGATACACCCCTTCTTGATCATATTTGCAGCCTTAAGGTAAGAAATAAACCGACCTTTAGGCACCACATTATCTCCCATCCATTCCACAACGGGCTTATTAGGAAATTGAAGCCTCATAGTTCTAGTCCGACAATCAAGTTTGGAAAAACATGAATAAAGCCAATCCATTCCTATTATTACATCAAAATTGACCATCCCCAATTCAATGAGATCGGCCATGGTATCCCTACCACGCACCCTAACAACACAACCTCTATAAACTCGAGCAGCCATAATAGACTCACCAACCGGAGTAGATACCGAGAATGGCTCGTGTAGCTGATCCGGTTCTATCCCAAATTCCATGGCAACTAAAGGGTAACATAGGACAAGGTGGAACTGGGTCAATAAGTGCATACACATCATGAGATTGGACAGTAAGAATACCTGTAACAACATATGGAGAAGCCTCTGCAGTCTGGCGACCACTCATAGCATAGAACCGGCTGGGTCGTCCCGAACTCTGAGCACCACCCCTAACTGCACCACGCCCCGCGGGTGCTAGAGTAACTCGAGCTGGAGAGGGTGCTGAAAATGTAGCAGCTGCTGGACTGGATGACTGTGTTGTGCCCCTCCGCACCCTGGCGGGATGCATGACAATGCCTCTGATTGTGGGCCCTCATCCCACATCCATAGCATATGGGTAACTCCATGTAGTAAATCCCTGGGTGCATCTTCTCGCAACTGGGGCACAGAGATCTCTGCTGCTGCTGGGATCTCTCTCCTGACCGACCCTGCTGGTGGGATCCCCTGTTGCCCTGACTGGGCCTGAAACTACTCTACTACTGCTGCTGTTTGGGCCTTGATGGCGGTGCGCTGGTTGAAGACTGCGCAACGGACTAGGACAGCCCTGATGATCCTCCCTGGAAATCTGATCTTCCCCCACCTAGAGACTCACCCATGTTGCCCATAGACCAGGTCTTTCTGTTACCCTCTCTCTCCATCCTGTTCTTCAGTTTACGATTCTCTGTGGCCTGAGCAAATGCCACCATCTTCCCATAATTCATGTCGGAATTCAAGGCAGCTATAGAAGCCTCAATAATAATCAAAGGATTAAAGCCCTGAACAAACCGGCGCACCCTGGCCTCCATTGTGGGCAACATGTGAATAACATATTTGGACAGGCGGGAAAACTCCATGTGATACTCCCACACACTTCTGCTACCTTGCTTCAAATTATCAAACTCTGCTGCACGGGCTGCCCTTGTCTCAGCAGGCAGAAAATGATCTACAAAGGCCTCGGCAAACTCACTCCACCTCGCCGGAGGGCTGCGCTCCTCACGGGAATCTTCCCACAACTCAAACCACGAATAGGCCACCCCTTTCAGACGGTAGGAAACCAACTCTACTCCCTCGGTTTCAGTTGCACGCATAACCCTGAGGGTCTTGTGCATCTCATCAATAAAATCCTGGGGGTCCTCTTTTGGATTTGCACCTGTAAACACTGGAGGGTCTAACTGAAGAAATCTGTTCACCCTGGAACTGATGGAATCCCCTTGCTGGCTAGATAAACTAGGTGTAACATTTGACCTCCAGGCCTGAGAGGCCACTAGCTGAGTCAACATCTGAATAGCTCCCCTAAGATCGCCATCGTAATTACCAGAACCGGAAGCTGGGACTGGAGGCGGAACAGGAGTATCAATGGGAGGGATAGTGGCTCCCTCCGTAAAGGTAGGAACTGAGGTGGTCTGCTCTGGAGTAGAGGAATCAAGCAGGGTGATAGCAGGGCGACTACCCTCACCCGCAGTATCAAGTAGTGAATCATCAACCACTTCTGAGGTGGCATTGGCTTCTTGGCCAATTCTCGCTTTCTTCATAGGTTCCATGTACTGAAAATTGAAGGAGTGCACTAGTTAGAGGAGGAATAGTTTCACAATTGCCGCACGATCCAGAATATCAAAGAAGGGGGTTATTCCTAAATGCCCAAGTAGCCTCCAACTTGTAGATGTGGTCGACTACACACCGATAAGGACTCTACTAGACACGGCTCCGAGACATCCTAGGACACTTTAAACCTTAGGCTCTGATACCAAGTTTGTCACGCCCCAACCTCGGGAGGCGCGACCGGCGCTCAATCGAGGTAACCCAACTGAGCAAGCCTTTTTGACACCATCTACCCAACTCACTACGGTCATGAAACCATGCTTTTATTTAAATTAGACAGTAGGAAAGATCGTACACGAAACATTACTAGTTCATTTTATGTTACCATCCTTAAACCATAGTTATATTCCCAAAACATCATGCAGTTACAGTTTAGGGGAAACAATAGTTTAGAATTACAACATAGTCTGGTGACCCATCCAATACTCGAACATAACGCACACAAACATCTACGGAGCCTCTAAGGATACAAAAGACAGTTATGATAATGCCGGCAACAAGGCCCCGGCTATACCTCAAAAGTGGAAATTTTATAACGAAAGTGTACAACATAACCCCTGAAGGAAAGGGGCTGACCAAGACTTCTGAGAGGAGGATACTCTGCTATCTGCAGCCGGCACTGTCCGCTATAGAACCACCTACATTCATTCAAAAAATGTAGCGCCCCCGGCAAAAGGGACGTTAGTACCATGGAATAGTACTAGTATGTATAACTAAACACCATCTTGTTAGAAAGAACAACCATACAAGAGTAACGAAATCATGAGGACTACAAAACTTCAACAATCACCACGTTATCAAATAAAAGGTCCACATAGCTTTCACATAATTTCGGTAACTTTAGGTTGGGGTATTCCATATTGTTGTATCTTCATTCACAATACCACCGCTTTTTTGTGCGGAGTCCGATCACGGCCCGATCGGCTAAGCTGCCTCATTTGAGACATATACCTCAATCACTATCTCATTCTCACTTTCTGGTCTTAATCATCAACACAATACCACCATGTGTGTAGCATGGCATCCGATCATGGCCCGATCGGCTAGGCCATCTTACCAAGACGTTACCCCTTTTTCCATTAATCATCTCATTTAGAGTTTTTGGTTTCACATACATTAGTTCATCGGCACTTTGGGCCACAATTACCACATCGTTACATGGCACTAGGCCACATTCCATAATTATTATTCCCACTTTCAACATTAACCTTGCCGTTTAAGATCATAGGCACATACAAGGGCAATTCAAGTTGTAAGCATAAAGATAAATTAACCTAGTTCGGCATAATAATCACAATGTAACATTGACTTGCAATTTAGGCATTTTAGCATATAGTTCATGTTCTTCACACATCCACAATTTTACAAAGAATAGAACATTAAACACATGGAGACGCACCTTCCACATATGTTCTCACAACACCAATTCATTTGATATAACAAGTACTACATCAATCGAATTTCGGACTTACAACACTTGCACGGACACCATGGAAGCCCAATTTCTAAGAAGAGGGGGGTTTAGCCATACATACCTCAACAAATCTTTCCTTAAATCCTTACAATATTTCCAAAATTTCCTAGAAACTTCGATCTATTTCATGAGGATTACAAATTGAACCAAGAATTAGGGACATGATTAAGATTCTAGCTCATTTAACTATATTACCAAGCGCTAAGTATGCATTGTGATTTTAGGACCCTTTTGTGAGAGATTTTTATCAACTTACACCCCAATTGCTATCTTTTTAACTCACAACCTCCCTGTACACTATTTTAACTCATGCATGCAAGATTATTAATCCTTATACCCATGAACCCACTTGTTAATCACTTAATTTATTAGAAATTTCGAAATCATAGATTAGGGCACAAGTCCTTACCTCTTAGGAGGAAGACCTAGTAATTTCACTTGAAAATATTCAAGGATTTAGGGCAAGAATTGAGTAGAAGCTTGGTGGGGATCACTTTCTCCCTCTAGAACTCTTTCTCTCTCACTCTATTTGCGGTAAAAATAGCATTAGAGGGGTCTAATGGGGTATTTTTAATGGGATGGGGTCGGGTTTTAAAAGTTAGAAAATAGGAGCCCCGACACAATCTGCGATCGCATAATTGACATGCGGCCCTCAAAAGGGACCGCAAAAATGGCTCCCAAAACCTTAACAAACTGCCCGGGTATGCGACAAGAATGCGGTCCGCATACCTGTTCTGCGGTCGCATAATGCGCCACAGAATTGCCCCTCGAAAAATTCCAAGGAGATTATGCGATGACTATGCGGCCCGCATATTGATTATGCGATCGCATAATTGGCCGCATAGTTGGCATCAAAACTAAATAGCACACTGTCTGACTATGCGTTGACTATGCGGTCCGCATAGCTATTATGCGACCGCATAATGAACCGTAAAAACACACTTTTTTCTGGAAAAACATTATCGCTTAACTTTTTAATGCACGGATCAATCAAAATGGTCCGAACAAAATTTCTAACACATATTCCTAACTTGGCATTACGAGATTTCTAGTTTTTGAGGAAAAATTTTCACGGGGCCTTACACTATAGAGTTGGGATTAATACAGAAAGGTCAGTCAAGCGGACACAAGACTCATCACTTAAAGGATTCATTCAAGGCGTGGGGGGAGGGGGTTCTAACAAGTTGTAGTTATATCTAAAGAAAAACATGAAGAATTCTGTAACTAATAACATATAGCCACAATAGTCAGATTCATATCAAAATAGACTTGCATTGATGCTCAAAACTGAACATATTCAGATGCTACAGGTACAAAACTCATTCCAAAAAAATAAGGAATCACAGAAGTGAATATCAAACAGTAAACTATCTCATGCGTTCAATTATCATAAAATGCAAAGATTATAGAGCATTATCACAGTTAAATCATGCTCATGCAATTCAAACACATTCAGGTATGCAGAAAGAAATAAGGAAACTAAACATTGCGATGGTTTAAAAACACTAACCAGTAGCATAATCAAAAGAGTAAAGAGCGTGATAGCAAAAACCCAGGCCTTCGATGCTTCAGAGTTCACAAGAGCGTCGAGAATGGGCTCCAAGCGGTGCTTGCATCAGAGCAGGTCGTTCAATGGCCTTAGCTTTCGGCCGATCCAGAATTCAATGATTTTGGAGAGTATTAGAGTGTAACAGTGAATGAGTGAGTGAGAGAGGAGAGTGGTGAGAACAATAGCAGTGATTAGGCGATTCCAAAAGTCCGTTAAAGGGGATTTAGGGGTGGGATTTATATAGTAGCAGATTCAACACATAAAATAAGGAAATACGGTAGATTAAACATATAATAAGGAAAATATAGCATGCGAGAATCAATTTGAACCAATTTTAGGGCAAATAACACATAAAATAAGGAAGTACAGTAGATTAAACAGGAAATAAGGAAAAATTCACCAGTCAAACACAAGAAATTGAAAAATATCCCATGCAATCGAGAATCAGTAAAGGAAAAGGGGAAATCTCAAACCCTTGTTGGGACTAACGGCCTTGAATCGAACCAATAATGCAAGAATCATTCATTATATTGTGCATATAGACGAAAGATCGTCCATATCTTCATAGAATCAAAGTAAATCGGCCCTGTTCTTGAGAAATAGTTCTTGCCAAAAATAAGGCAAGAACTAAACAACACCATAGACATGCGTATAATAGCTGAGTATCCCAAAATAGGTAAGTAAATCATAGATTGATTACATGTTTGAGACTGTGATGCCCCAAAGGGTCATCTTATGTTTTAGAACTCGATTCTGTGTTCCAAGGTCTTCAAAACATCATTTTATCTCTCCTCAATTTGCATGGGCAGTCCGGGCATGCTTCCGGAAAGATTTTATGTGGAAAATTGATGAAATAATAATTTTTGGCCTAAAAAGTTGATTTTTGTTGACTTCGGTCGATGTTTTGGTAAAAGGATCCGGACCCATGTTCCGACAGTACTGGTGGGTCCATAGTAAAATATGTGACCTGGGCGTATACACGAAATCGAATTCCAATGTCCCTAGCCCGAGAAATAAATTTTTGATTAAAATTGTAAAACTGAAATGATAATGGTTTTAAAAATTTGGTTGATATTTGATCTTGTTGGTACCGGGTCCGTATTTTGGTGTTGAAGCACGGTACTGGTCCGTTATGTTACTTATACAATATTTGTGAAATCTGGTGAGAATCGGGACTGATTTGACGTAATTTGTACCTTTGGTTTAGAAAATAGAAGTTTTGAAACATTTTTGAAATTTCATGCAATTTGGGGCTAAATTCGTAGTTCTAGGTGTTATTTTGGTGATTTGATCGTGCGAGCAAGTTCGTAAGATGTTTTAGACTTGTGTGCGTGTTTGTTTTGGAGCCCCGAGGGCTCGGGTGAGGTTAGATAGGCTTTGGGAGGTTTGGACATAGAAAAATCTGGTGTGAGAGTGTTGTATCTGGTATCTGGTATATTGTACTTGGCGATCGCGTAGTCACTCTCGCGATCACGAAGGAGATCTAGGCTACAGAAAAATTCTTCTCTACGCGAACGTGGAGATTGGGTCGCGAACGCGGAGCGATGGGGGCCTCACCCTTCGTGATCGCGGCCTGCTCAACGCGAACGTGTAGCATTTGGGACTTGGTGGAGGGGTCCGTCGCTCTTCATCGCGAACACGAACAAGGACTCGTGAAAACGAAGGCCAGGGGGGCATAGCCTTCGCGAATGCGATTGGAGTTTCGCGATCATGTAAGTCCTGATGAGGCTGCTCTTTGCGAACGCGACAGTGTTCACGCGATGGCGATGAACACTGTCGCCCAGCACTTAAAACAGACCAGAAACGGGAATTTGGCCATTATTTCAAACTTTTCAAAACTAAGAGACCTAGAGGCGATTCTTCCACAAGATTTTGTTCCCCAAATTTTTTGTAAGTGATTCTAACCTACTCTCTTTCAATTACCTAATATATTTCATGAACTTTTAACATAGAATCTATGATTTCCATGGTAGAATTGGGGGTTTTTGGGTAGAAACTATGGATTTGGGAAATTGGGGATTTAGCCCTTGAATTGGGGGGGGGGGGATTCCAAAACCAATTATATATCCGGGCTCGGGGGTGAATGAGTAAATGGATTTTGGTCCGAACCTCGGGATTTGACCAAGCGGGCCCGGTCGGTTTTTGACTTTTTAGGGGAAAATTTGGGAAAACAAAATTTATGCATTGTAGTTGATTCCTTTAGAAATAATTGATGATATTGAGTTAATTGTGGCTAGATACAAGTGATTTGGAGGTGAATACTAGAGGCAAAGCGATGATTGAGCCTTGAGTTTGGCCGAAAGAGCGAGGTAAGTGTTGTGGCTAACCTTAGCTTGAGGGATTAGGTGTTATTTGCTTATTTGCTATGTGTTTGGATGTTGAGTACAACGTATGGGTGAGGTGACGAGTATCAATATGTTGTTGTCGAGTCATAACATGTGAGTGAGTCTTATTCTTGGAAATGTTGTATTATTGTTTTATCATATTGTTCATGTGTAAACTAGATATTCAATGTGTTTAGAAGTTTCTTATCATGTTTTATGGAAATTGGTATTGATGGGGTTGTTACCCAAAGTTGAGATTGGTATTGTGGAATTAATTGTTGAAGTAAGACTTGTTGTTGCCATTTCTATCTCTCTATTATTGTTGTCTCGGGTTTTGTGAGGTAGAGTGATAGAGCACGAAGGGTGATGCCGTTCGCGTTTCTATTACTTATGTGGTGAGGAACAGTGATAAAGAACGAAGGGTGATGCCGTGCATATTTCTATTATTGATATGGTGAGGTTGAGTGGTAAAGCACGAAGGGTGTTGCCGTGCATGTTTCTATTATTTAATATCTGGTGAGGTTGAGAGTAAAACCACGAAGGGTGATGACGTGTATTTTCCGTCTGCTGTGTTTACTTGTTATTGCCGGTTCAAGGTGTACTAGCTGTTTAAACTCCCCTACTGCTGTGATTCTTTATTTTTGTTACCCCCGTAGCATGTTTGCCCCTCCCATTAATTTCTGCTTAGCTTCTATTAATTGTTATTCTGCTAGCATATTGTTTAACTGCACAGGTTTTTGTATGTGTCTTGTCCTAGCCTCGCACTACTTCGCTGAGGTTAGGCTCGGCATTTACCAGTACATGGGGTCGGTTGTACTAACAGTGTATTCTGCCCTTTCTGCGCAGATTCTGGTACTAGACCGTATTGACCCGAGTTGCGTTGCTGCCTTCAGACCCATAGGAGACCCAAGGTAGATCTGCCGGGGTTTGCAGACCCTGGAGCCCCCTTCCAATTATTCTAGTTTACTGCTTCTTTTAATTCAAAACAATTGTACTTTCTTTCAGCTAATATTTGTAGTGACTCATAAAAGTTCGTGAGTTGTGACGCCAGTTTCTGTGTAGTTGTGTATAAGCACTTCGGTTACTATGAAATTCTACACTCTTTAATCTGTTTTGGTTTAATTGGTGTTATTTTACTGATTTGGTCAAGGGTTAGTGTATTTAATCTTTAATCGTTGGCTTGCCAAGCATCCGAAAAGTTAGGCGCCATCACGGTCCCGACGGTGGAAAATCCGGATCGTGATAGAGACGGATTTGGAGAGTTTTAGGAAGGCGGCTAGGTTTTCGCGGAGAGGAGAGGAGAGTATACCAGGGCAGCATCATAGGGGTAATGGGAGTTAGGGTTTCTAGGTTGGATAACTAAGAGGAAAGATCAACGGCCAGGATTAAAAAGGGGTAGGGGCGGGTCGTTTGAAACGGGTCGCGACCGGGTTAATTAAAGGGGTGTTTGGTTTGGGCTTCTGATGAGTGAAGTGGGGTGGGAAAAAGATTTGGGCCTAATTTGGTCCAGAAAATAGCCTTATATTGGGCTATAAAATAAATATGCAAAATAATATTTTTAAAATAATTCATAAAAATGATTAATATATCATCATTATGCAGTAAAATGATTTAGAATACTAGCATAACATTATAAAAATATAATAAAAATATTTTTAGCACAGATAATACAATAAAATGTAATTATGCATAAAATATAGGCTATTCTTTGCAAAATTTTGTAAATAGCTTAAAAATGCAAACATAATTATATAAAATGAAGTAAAATATTATGAACCATGTATATGGATGCAGAATAATAATATGGATGATTGAGTCATTACAAAAATAATTTAAAGGATAATTTATAAATATTGAATGAATTAAATGCAAGGAAAATTATTTTGAAGTTTAAAGATTATAAAAATTATGGGAAAATGTTTGCATACATCTTGTAAATGAAATAATAGTGCAAAATGATATTTTTGGCGAAGTTGGGTATCAACAGCTGCCCCTCTTTACCCTGAAATGATGAAATAGTTGTCGGGTGAAGAAATGATGACCAATTTTGGCTGAATTGAGTGAGGGAGGATGTAATTTTGAAAAAAAAGGGGTGGAACCCTGGTGCATGAGTTGCCTACATATCCCTGGTGCTACGGGAATCAGGCCGTGAATAGTTCTAGATCCAACGGTGAACGAAACTGATGCAGTTATTGTAGGAGTGGTTGTATGTTTCGAAAAATGTTCTTTTGGGTAGGATTGCCACGACCTAAGTTCTCCCTCCGCGAACCATCGTGACGGCACCTAGTCTCTACGACTAGGTAAGCCTAATATTTTGCAGAAATGAGACGAAAACATGAAAACTAACAATTTAACAGGTAAATTTAAATAAGGAATTTAGATGCCTCTCGACATATACAATAATCACTCTCGAACTGAACATAAACGCTCCCAAAACATGGAATATCAGTCACAAACTACAGAAGGAAAAAAACATTTTTATACTCGAGAGTCTAACAAAAAGGAAATACAAGGAAGTGTCGATAAGGGGGAGAGTAGATAGGGACTCCGAGGTATGCGGACGAGGCAGATGTACCTTGAAGTCTCTACAGCTGGCTCGCCTCACTGATAATGCAGCTGATAAACGGTACCTGGATCTGCACACAAAAAACATGTGCAGTGAAGGGCATGAGTACACCACGATGGTACCCAGTAAGTGCCAAGCCTAACCTCGGTCAAGTAATGACGAGATTAGGTCAGGGCCCTACTGGTATATATATTAGAATGAGATATCGCAGTAAGAATAAATACTAAAATTTAACAAGAATGTAAGCATAGAAGAACAACAGCTCAAACGCAAAGATAACAACAGGGGATCTACCGGGATACAGTCCCGTAGTCCCAAACGTAAATTTGTAGGGGGATCTACCGGAATACCGTTCCGTAGTCCCAAACGTAAATGTAAAAGGGGATCTACTATAATATTGTTCCGTAGTCCCAAACGTAAATGTGCAGGGGGATCTACCAGAATGTCGTTCCGTAGTCCCAAAATAAATATGTAGGGGGATCTACCGGAATACCGTTCCGTAGTACCAAATTAAATATGCAGCTCGACGATAGAAATAACAGTTACAACAAGAAAACCACAATTTAGGCTAAGTCCGAGTCAAGGAAGAACATCAAATTTCACTAAACATGTTACCCAGAATTCAGATAGGCAGTTAAGGCATGTAGGCATGCTTTTCTAAGCTAAACACAATAATTACATAGGCTAGTATAGGTTAATTTAAGGAAAACAAATATTTTACATAATGAAAACATAGTTTTGCAACAAATAGCCCGTGTACGCACTCGTTACCTCACGTACACGACGCTCATATATCAAAAAACACCAAATCCTAAGGGGAGTTCCCCCACATATGGTTAGGCATGCCACTTACCTCGAATCAAGCTCAAATCAATTGGAAATCACGATCTGTCCAAGAGTATCCAACTCCGAGTGGCCCAAATCTAATCAAATCAATTACATAATGTAAATATAGCTACAAGCAACTAATTTAGCTAATGAAATCAAAGCTAAGGCAAGAAAATAGAAAAACGCCGAAAAATCCTCCCCGGCCCACGTCTCGGAATCGGGTAAAAATTACCAAATAAGAACACCGATTCGCTCACGACATCAGTCGTGCAAAAATCATCTCAATCTGACGCCTAAATCCCACTCAAATCTCAGATTTTTGGTTGGGGAACTTTTCCCCCAATTTCCCAACTTCCTCACTCAAATTCATTAATTAAATGAAGAACACAACTACGAGTTAATGAAATATGATTAAAATAGGATTAGGAATAGTTACCCAATGATTTTCTTTGAAAGATCTCGAAAAATCGCCTTCCTCCGAGCTCTAATTCGAATTTTGTGATATGAATTTCAAACCCTCGAAAATCCCCTTTCCTGCATAGCGATTTCTGCTTCTGTGAGCCCAGGACCGCATCTGCAACTGGGACTCCACATTAGCGTGTTTTCAGTAAACTCTAGAGTCCTCACTAGCGCTCCTTCATCCGCATCTGCGGCTGTCCACTTCTGTGACCTACCACCACTTCTGCGATTCCTTATCCGCAGGTGCGAGCTCTAAATCGAATTTTGTGGTATCAATTTGAAACCCTCGAAAATTCCCTTTTCTGCCAAGCGATTTCCACTTTTATGAGCCTAGGACCGCATCTGAGGTCCCGCTTCTGCGACTGTGACTCTGCATCTATTAGATTTCATTGAACTCCAGAGTCTGCACCTACGCTCTTGCGTTCGCATATGCAGCTAAGATGTCCGCTTTTGCGACCTGCCACCGCTTCTCTGATTCCTTATCTGCAGGTGCGAGTCCGTTTCTGCGGTGTCTTTACCACACATGCAACCACGAGTTACCCAGTCCAGGTCCGCATCTGCGACCTTATCTACGCTTCTCCAAGGACGCACTTGTGGACCTTCCACCGCATGTGCGAAAACACCAGATGACTAATCCCTTTAGCAACATCTCAACTTCAATATTTGATCCGTTGAACACGCGAAACTCACAAAAGGCCCCCGGGACCTCAACCAAATATACCAATAAATCCAAAAACACCATAAGAACATAGTCGAGCCCTCAAATCACCTCAAACAACGCTAAAAACGCAAATCACCCTCAAATCAAAACATAATGAACTTGAAACTTCAAATTTACATACCCGATACCGAAACCTATCAAACAACGTCCGCTTGACCCCAAATTTTTCACACAAGTCATATTCAACACAATGGACCTATTCCAACTTTCGAAATTAGATTCCAACCCCGCTATAAAAAATTCTATTACCGGCCCAAATCTCCAAAAATTCGACTTTCGCCATTTCAAGCCTAAATAAGATACGGACCTCCTAAACACAATCCGGACACGACCCTAATCCCAAATTCGGTCAACAAAGCTATCAGAATCGACGAAACTCCATTTTGTAGCCGTCTTCACAAAGTTCCAGTTACAGTCTGAATCTGAAGACTTAAGCTTCCATTTCGGGACTAAATGTCCCAAAACAGTCCGAAACTCAAATCGAATCATCTCGGCAAGTCACAGTAGCAGAAAAAGATATAGGGGAAGTAGTTAATAGGGGATCGGGGCGTTAATTCTCAAAATGACCGGCTGGATCGTTACAAGGATAGTATTGGATGAATTTATGCGAAGACATGAATTTGAATTTGAGATGTTATGGATGTGTCACTGGGCAGATATCTGAACGGTCACAGAATAAAAGGTGGGAAATTACTGGTGGTCAGTTACGTTTGAAATGACTGATGGATGTGAATGTCATAAATGGAAACCGGAGCAAAGATTTTTCATGTTTGAAAAATGGTTACTTCCTGGGTCACCTGCAAAACTTAAAACACGATGCATGTCCCTTCGGACCATGAAGATTGTCGTTGGACGGTGAGGATGATGTCCTTAGACCATGACATATTTGGCCATAAATCATGCAACAAGGGATTCGTATGCCATGAAATGATGTCCTCGGGCTATGAGAATGGTGCCTCTGAACCATGATGTCTTTGAATAATGATGTGCAATATCGAGAGATCCTCAGGCCATGGAATGGAGACTTCCAGCTATAAGGTCAATGCCTTCGGACTATGACGCCTTTGGAAAGAATGGCAGTGTTTCAGCCCATGAAATGCAAAAATATGATGCTTGGTCATATGCGACACAAGATAGAGCTTAGTCTTGTGTAAGATTAGGGGAGTGCTTCGCCCCAGGTCAATAAAGGATAGTGCTAAGTCTTAAATAGCGTAATGGAGATAGCAATTGGTCTTATGCCAGAAAAGGCAGTGCTTAGCCTTATGCAATTAGAGAGGCAATGCTTGGCCTCATGATGGAGTAGGAGACAATGCTTAGTCTCATGCAGGGAAAGGCAGTGCTTAGCCTTATGCAATTATGGAGGCAATTCTTAGCCTCATGCAAAGAGGAGACAATGCTTAGTCTCATGCAAGAAGAAGAGACAGTGCTTAGTCTCAATGCAAGGAAAGGTAGCGCTTAGCCATATGCAATTTGGGAAGCAATGCTTAGCCTCGTGCAAATAGGAGACGGTGATTAGTCTTGATGCAAGGAAAAGCAATGCTCAGCCTTACACAATTTGGGAGGCAAAGCTTAGCTTCATGCAGGAATAGGAGACAATGCTTAGTCTCATGCAGGGAAAGGCAATGCTTAGCCTTATGCAATTAGGGAGGCAGGGCTTAGCCTCATGCAAATAGGAAAGGAAATGCATAGCCTCTATGCAATTAGGGAGACATGGCTTAGCCTCATGCAAATAGGAGACGATGCTTAGTCTCATGCAAAGAAAGGCAGTTCTTAGCCTTATGCAATTAGGGAGGCAATGCTTAGCCTCAAGCAAAAATGAGACAATGCTTAGTCTCATGCAAAGAAAGGCAGTGCTTAGCCTTATACAGTTAAGGAGCCAATACCCAGCCTCATGCAAAGAAAGGCAGTGCCTAGCTTTATGCAATTAGGGAGGCAATGGTTAGCCTCATGCCAAGAAAAGGAGGCAGGTGAGAAGTATTCCTTAGCTGAAGATATTTGTGCTAGATAATTTGTTGTCTTGAAGGCAGTGTCTTATGTATCTGCGAGTATCTTTGTCTTTTTGTATCTGCATTCAAAGAAAAATTGTGAGTTCTGTGGGGGAAGGTTGGTTCGTGCTTTTGTCTTCTGCCTTGCCTGTGCTCCTGTCTTCAGATCCTGTTTGAGTTACCCTGGGTAACATCTATTTCCATAGAAATAAAGTTTTCGAAACATATGCATGCCTTGGACAAATATAGTTGTTTTTTTAAACATAGTAATATGCGATATCAAGTAAGTTTGATGAACCAATGACTGGGACATACTTTAGAGACATCGCGACCTCCTTGCTTAAGAATTTTGAGGGTCCTCCTCTAAATTCTGTCAGTTTAAAACAATTCTCCGGTTGTTCTGCGTATGACGAAATTGGCTGGACTTGCTTCAGAGTTTTGAGGTTCCTCCTCAAAATTCTGCCCTAGTTTTTTACAATGGCAAAATGAAGATTTTTATTAAGATATGACCAAACCCACAGGGCTGCCTACGTATCCCCTCTCAAATGGGAATCAGGTCAAGTGTAGTTCAGTTAGATCATGTGAAGAACTGTAAATAATCCTAAACATAGTATCTCTTGACTGCGTCTGAGTTGATACGTTTTGGCCAAATCTCTCCGTCCATTTCGGTGAGTATGAGTGATCCTCCTGTTAGTACTCGATAAACTATGTAAGGACCTTGCTGGTTGGATGAAAATATCCCTTTGGCTTCATCCTGATGTGGGAAGATTCGCATTAGCACTAAGTGCCCTGGTGTGAATTGTCTAGACGCGAACCTTTTGTTGAAAGCTCTAGACATTCTGCTCTGGTAAAGCTGACCATGACATACCACATTTATTCTTTTTCGTCGATGAGAGCCAATTGTTGATAACGACTTTGTATCCATTCTGCATCACAGAGTTCAGCCTCTTGTGTTATTCTTAAAGAAGGAATTTCTACATCGGCGGGAATGACGACTTCAGTACCATAGACCATCAAATAAGAAGTTGCCCCGATTGATGTGCGAACCGCGGTACATTATCCACGTAGGGCGAACGACAACTTCTCGTGCCAATGTTTGTAATTATCTACCATCTTCCTTAATATCTTCTTGATGTTCTTATTGGCGGCTTCCACAACTCCATTCATTTGCGGCATGTATGTTATGGAATTCTTTTGCTTGATCTTAAAGTTTTTGCACATGGATCTCATCAAATCATTGTTATGGTTGGCAGCGTTGTGGGTGATGATTGATTCCAGTACCCTGAATCGATAAACAATACGATCCCTAACAAAATCTCTGACGACATTCTTAGTTACATCTTTGTAGGATGCGGCCTCAACCGGTGCCCATTTGAAGCGGTGGGTTCGATTGGACCATGACATCCACCCCCAATTGGAGAAAGGCCACGGTGCACTCGTTGTGTTGAGTTCATTAGGCGGCACTCGTATCATATCAGCATGTACTTAGCATTGATGGCACTTTTAGACATACCTGATGCAGTCTGTCTCCATAGTCATCCAAAAATATCATGCTCTTAATATCTTCTTAGCTAAGACGAAACAATTCATGTGTGGTCAGCAAGTTTTGACATGTATCTCTTCGAGCAATTTGGATGCTTCCTTGGCATTGACACACCGTAATAACCCTAGGTCTGGAGTCCTTCTGTAGAGAATTCCTCCGCTTTGAAAGAAATGGCTGGATAACCATCGAAGTGTGCATTTCTGGGTATGATTTACGTGCTCCTGGTATTCTCCTTTCGCCAAATGTTTTTTGATATCATGGAACCTTGGATTTCCATCAGTTTCTTTTTCAACATGAGCACAATAAGCCAGCTAATTTTGAATCCCTACTGGGATAGGGTCGATGAAATTCTTGTCTGGGTGTGGTATCATGGGAGATAAAGTAACCAATGCATCGGCGAACTCATTCTGAATCTTCGGATAATGTTTGAATTCTATCTTTGTGAATCTCTTCATCCAGTTTTGTACATAGTGTACACATGGCAATATCTTGGTATTCTTTGTAGCCCATTCTCCTTGAACTTGATGTACCAAAAGGTCTGAATCTCCAAATACCAACAATTCCTGAATGTTCATGTTGATGGCTAACCTGAGTCCAAAGATGCAGGCCTCGTATTCTTCCATGTTGTTGGTACACGGTAACCTAAGTTTTGCGGGTACTGGATAGTATTAACCCATTTCTGATACTAGGACAGCTCCAATACCCACTCCTTTGAAGTTTGCAGCTCCATCGCAGAACATTCTCAAACAATTATATGTTTCGGTGATATCTTTTCCTATTAATGATACCTCTTCGTTGGGAAAATACGTTTTTTGTGGTTCATATTTGCCACCTACGGGATTTTCCGTAAGATGATCCACCAATGCTTGCCCTTTGATCGCCTTCTGAGTTACGTAAATGATGTCGAACTCTCTCAGTAGTATCTGCCATTTTGCTAACTTCCTCGTAGGCATGGGTATATGGAAGATGTATTTTAGAGGATCCATTCTTGATATGAGACATGTGGTGTAGGCACAGAAGTAATGCCTCAACTTTTAAACTATCCATGTTAAAGCGCAGCAGGTGCGTTCCAGCAAAAAATACCGTGCTTCGTAGGGTGTGAACTTCTTACTCAGATAGTATATGGCCTAGTCTTTTCATTTCATCTCATCGTGTCGTCCCGGAAAACAACCAAAAGCACCATCTAGTACAGATACGTAGAGTAGCACAGGCCTCGTAGGTTCTGGTGGGACCAGGACCGGTGGTTTGGGCAAATATTCCTTGATTGTGTCAAAGGCTTTATGGCATTCTTCAGTCCAGCTTGTTACAACATCTTTCTTCAACATTCTAAAAATTTGTTCACAGATCACAGTTGACTGTGCCATGAAACGACTGATGTAGTTGAGATTGTACCTTTCAAACCGATTAAAGAAATTCCTTAAGTCTGCTATATGATCTGTGCTTCTTTTGTATTTGATGATGACATCATGCACGTACACCTCTATTTCCTTGTGTATCATGTTGTGGAAAATGGTTGTCATGGCCCTCATGTAAGTGGCTCCAGCATTCTTTAGGCCCAACGACATTATTTTACAGCAATACATCCCCATGGAGTGATAAAGGCTGTCTTTTCTGCATCCTCTTCATCTATCCAGATTTGATGATACCCTACGAAGCAATCCACAAAACACTGGAGCTCATGCTTGGCACAACTGTTGATCAGTATGTGTATATTAGGCAGCGAGAAATCATCTTTGGGACTTGCTCTATTTAAATACCGATAATCGACACATACTCTGACCTTCCCATCCTTCTGCGGAACCGGCAAAATGTTGGCTAACCAGGTTGGATATTCAACAACTCTGAGAACCTTGGCTTTGATTTTCTTAGTGACTTCCTCTTTTATCTTCAAACTCATATTTGGATTGAATTTTCTTAGCTTCTGTTTCACTGGTGGACACGTGGGATCGGTAGGTAACTTGTGAGCCACTATGGATGTGCTCAGGACGGTCATATAATCGTAAGACCATGCAAAGATGTCTTCATATTCCTTCAGGAGTCGGATGTACTCCTCCTTCTCTAATGGTGATAGGTAAATACATATACGCGTTTGCTTGACTGTTTCGGAATCCCATAAGTTAACTGTTTTAGTCTCATCCAAATTAGACTTAGGCTTGTTTTCAAAATTTTCAACTTCTCTGACAATTTCCCCGAGTATTATATCTTCTTCCAAGTCCTCTGGATCACTATCCTTATGTTGCGTTGTCTTATTACATGTCACAGTCGTAGGTTCATCGGGATATGTAATAATACCGCTGTAGAGAAAATGTGAAGGATAATAAAAAATACAAAAATAGCAGTGCCTTAAATAAATCTTGAAAACATCAAAACAAGTACGGCTCGATGACTCGAGCAATTATTTCAAAACAAAATACGTTCAAAGCAAAAATACTAAAAATCTCTTAAATGCTCATAAAATTGCTTTAAAAATAAATGATGCTAATTGTCAGGCTACCCAAGAACTCGACGGGCTGGGGATGGTGCTGCAGTCCAGTTCTTGAGAACAGCTCCTTTCTCCACAATCTGAATAGTAAGGTCTTCCTCCTCCTCCCCCTCTTCCTCAACTATCACACTGCAGTCCATATCTTCATTACCTAGAAATAGATTCCTTACGCCAGTTAAAGCTTCATCTTCTTCAGACCCCCATATCACGTCAGCTTGTTGAAATGTCTGGTGCAAATGTGGTACTGGTTGTTCCAGTGGATAATAAGGACCACGCTAGGGTGGCGACCAATCTTGATAATCTTGCCAAGTGTATTAATACCAAGCCCCAAATTTGTACCATGACGCTTCAACTGTACCGGCTTGGTGATCCCTTGGAGATTCTTGCCGAGACCCTTGCCGGGTTTATACCCTGTCCATAACAATATGCTTTCTATCTTGTCGCTCCACCATTTGTCTTTCTCAATTGCGTTGATGCGCTTGATGCGATGATATGTTTCTCCACCCAAATTCCTTCTATTCTCGACGATCGGAACAATTTGATTGGTGTATATTGGATTACTCCCGTCTCCAAGGATGATCACTTCCTGATGATTCCATTCGAATTTCACATCCTGATGTAGAGTAGAAGCTACGGCCCCAGCGGAATGTATCCAGGATCGTCCCAATAGTAGATTGTAGGTTGCAGATATATCCGACACTTGAAACTCGACATCAAACTAGGTTGGGCTCATCTGTAGGCTGAGGTTGATCTCTCTAATTGTGGCCCTTTGCGACCCGTCAAATGCTTTCACATTCATACTCCCTGCTCGTATCTCATGCAAACCCTTACCCAACCTCTATAAAGTAGTCAGTGGACATATGTTTAGACTTGAACCCCCGTCTATCAGGACGCTGGCGATGAATTTGTCCTCAAATTGCACTGTGATTAATAGTGCCCTATTGTGACTCAGTCCTTCCGGCGTAGCTCGTCTTTGTGAAAAGTGATCTTGTGGCTTTCCAACACTTGTCCACAGTGTTGGCCATTTCTCCACTGGTGATGTTATTGGGTACATAGGCTTCATTCAATACCTTTATCAGGGCATTCCTATGTGCCTCCGAGTTTTGCAGTAGTGATAAAATGGATATTTGAGCGGGGTTTTGTTCAGATGATCAACCATAGAGTATTCTCTTGCTTCTACATTTCTCTAGAGGTCATCCTGGCTAGTCTCAATAGCAGACGGCTTAGAGGCAGCTTCTTTGCTTGTTCCTCTCAAATGCTCGGGTATATAAACCCTACCAGTTTTGGTCATGCCTTGTGCTGCACCCGTTTCTTCAATTTTTGCCTTTCCTTTCCTTCTTGCCTCCACAACATAATCTCATGGTATAGCATTAGACTTATAGGATGGCGTAGGTGCTAGTATAATGGTGAAGGGTGTTGTTACCTCAACCTAAAACGAAGTTGGTACGGATACATCAACTTCAATCGGCGCCTGAGTATGCACTACAATGGGCGCGAGGGTGACTGGAGATGTTATAGGATCATCCCCCTCCCGAATGAGTCCAATTGACCCTTCTGGATCCCGTTATTCATCGGTATCTATCACATTTACTCCCTCACCATTATGATATGGGAGAGGATTGTTACGAACATTAGGTGCAGTCTTCTTTGCCTGTATGACTTTCGTGTCAATTAATGTCTGTATCTTGTCCTTCAGAGTGCGACATTCATCAATGGTGTGCCCTTTCATGCCCGAGTGATAAGCACATGTCTTGTTCGGGTTAACCCACTGAGAAGAATTCCCTATAGCAACAACGGGAATGGGAATGACATAATCGGCGGCCTTTAGTCTCTCGTAAAGTTGGTCTATGGGTTCAGCGATCGGAGTGTATTGTCTGGGTGGTCTGCGGTCAAAAATTGGTCTTGGTTTTTGGTCATGTTGGCGAGATAGTGGTGGTGAATGGTAATATGCTGGTTTAGTGTTATAAGTATGGTAAGTGGCTGCAACTTGTTGGTATATAGGGGGTGAAGGCTGGTATGTGGGTGGAGGTGTTTGGTATATGAGTAGAGACTTCGGACCTTGGGCTACCATTACTGCACCAACTTCTTTCTTCTTAGAGATGCCACCCGACTGTAAAGCTTTATTTGTGGCTTGGAGTGCTTCGAAATTCATCACCATTTCGCTCTTAGTTGCTTCTTATATTCTTTCTCCCAGTTGGATGATGTCAGAGAACTTATGGTTTTCAATAATCATCAACCTTTGATAGTATTGTGGATCTTGAGCTGTGATGAAGAACTAATTCATCTGTTTTTCTTCAAGTGCCGGTCTTACCTTCGTAGCTTCAGACCTCCATCGAGTATCATATTTGCGGAAGGTTTCTATTGGTTTCTTCTTGAGATTTTGAATGTAGAAAACGTCTGGTGCATTTTCTGTGTTGAACCAGAATCGGTCCATGAAGTCTGACACCATGCTCACCCAATTAACCCACGTCTTTGGGTTCTGACTGATGTACCAAGACAAGGCGTCTCCAATGAGGTTCCTCATAAACAACTTCATACGGATCCGTTCGTCCTTGCCAACCCCTACAAGCTTGTCACAATACGTTCTCAAATGCACCTTTGGATCACCTGTTCCATCGAACATTTCGAACTTAGGAGGTTTGTAACCCTCCGGCAGTTCTACATTTGGTTGAATACACAAATCCTTATAATTCAAACCATGAACGCCTTTTCCACCTTCGACGCTTTGAACTCTTCCAGTAAGCTTCTTGAGTTCTTCCGCCGTGTTCTTGATGAGCAGGTCCTTCTCGGCAGATTCAGGTATGTGTAGGGTCTTTTCTGGGGTGTGGGGTAAAGTTTCCATGTAAATGGAATTGTTTTGGTGGTGGACTCCGGGAATTTGGGCGTAATGGTGGTCATTGGTTGAGTTTTGTAGATCAGTAGTAGGTTGTTGTCACGATCCAAACTAGAGGGCCATGACTAGCACCCGACCATACTTGTCGAGCACCAACGTACATTTTATCTAACCTTCTTTATTATCTTTTAGGGCTGACGAGATCAATATAAATGGTAGACATGGATCATGGACAACCAACAATAAAATATGATGGCATGAACCTACATAACATGGGATGACCAGACAATCAAGAAACTATATATAAATGGTACAAGCTACCACACTACCATGAGAGACTATACAACAAAAAACCAGCCGACAAAGCCTACCAAACTATACATGAGTCGACACCTGTCTATGAGCCTCTAAAGGAACATAAGTGTTGCAACATAGCCGGAACAGGGCCCCGACATACCCATAATATCTATAACAAAAATGCATACCAAGACCAAGGCAAGTCCGAAGAAGGGATCTCGCCAATCACCGCTGAACTGGACAGCCTACTATGGTGGGGGAGCTGCGCCTGCCTGTCTATCAGGACCTGGAGCACGACATGCAGCGTCCACAAATAAAAGGACGTCGGTACGAATAAAGTACTGAGTATGTAAGGCAGGGAACCATAAGTACGAACAGTAATGTAAGCAAGGATAGAGAATAAACAACCTGTAACATCTGGGTACCTCTAAGGGCTACTGACATGAAATGCGTGATACATATGTATATATACATAAACTTTTAAAACATACGCCTCTGTGGGCATCATCATCATCATATCGTACCCGGCCGTAATAGGCTCGGTAAAAACATACCCGGCCACGTGGAGCTCGGTAAAACCCAACTGATCAGTGGTTGCACAATAGGTGTCGTACCCGGCCGACTATAGCGCGGCTCGGTAGAGTAAAATAGATACATATATATAATGCATGCTCGACTCATGGACTCACGTTCTAAACCTTTCGGAGTGACGTAAGGTCGGTATCCTCTGTACACGTTATTAGGACTAACTCTTCACCATGAACCTTATAAGAATCAGGAAGTACCAATAACATTGATAACATAAGAATAAGAGAAGCAACATCAACATCAATCGTTCCATAAGAGGGGAAACAATGTAAGTACTGCTAGCTTCTAAGAGTAGAGTATCTTTGGAAGCTCGTTCATTACATTATGTACAATCGGAGTCGTGCAAAAGAAGGAAAGGGATAGCCTCACATACCTTGTATATACTGCCCCAATCTCAAGCTATGCAATTCTCACGACTCCTTAGTCTACAATAAGAGAAACGATACTATAGTTACCATTCAAGCGTCATAACTATTATGTATCGACCACAACCTATTTTATGATGAAACGGACAGCACCTCCCCTATATATATGATTTCACACAATTCAAAACAATCACCAAACAGCCCAAACAACATCAATAATAATCATATTGAGCATCCCAAAACAGTCCACCAACCGATAACATTACTACCAAGCCTTTCGATATATATTTCACAAGTTCTAGCTTCAATGACTTAGCCGCAACTTGGATAATCTTAAATACATATAGATTAAGAGGTTCCTTACCTTTATACAGAAAGAAAAACTCCAATTTGACCTTAATTCTCCACGAAATATCCCTCCAATTCTGCCACAACAACAAGGAAGCGAAACTAGCAATCAATTAGTGTTTTTTTTGGCACTAGAATCACTTTAGAAGGCTTAAAATCACCTAGGGTTGATATTAAGAACTTGAGGGAGTATTTACAGAACATAAACCCTTTAAAACAACCTCCCACACGAGCTGGAACAACACAAAAATGAGCAACAACAAGAAGAACAAGAGACTTACTAGCGCCACGGGATTCCCGACACTTGATTTGTGTTGTTTGCCCTTTGTTTGGGTCTTGAATCTTGAGAGAACCTTGAGAGGGTGTTCCTAGGGTTCTAAGGTCTGAAAATAGTGAAAATAAATGACTTAAAACGGGTTGGAGGCGTCCTATATAGATCCAAATGTCTTAAACCGCCTAAGTGGGTCCCATAGAGAGGTGCTTGGCGCAGTCTCGCGAAAACGCAAATATCTCTCTACTCCGAGATTGTATCGACGAACGGTTTAATGCGTTAGAAACTAGACTCATAGATATTCAATTTGGTGGTTACATCACTCCATAATTCTAAGTAAATTGGGAGAAAAGCTTAGTAATATTTGACCTAATGTTTAAGTAAAATTATGCACCTAAGTTGCGACAACTTTTGTCGACTTTTGTCTCATAACTCATTTGACTTCAAGACTTATGATACGGATATTATATGATTCAAATACCTTAAAACACTACCACTTGAGTTTATTAAGCACCTCTAGGTTTAACCGAAAATACGCCTGACAACATCCTTGATTCGTTTAACTTCTAATACTTGTTAACCACCCTTATACACCTTTGTATCATTTAAGACCAATAGGATTAACTTTTATCATCTTAAAGATAATCCTTTCATGGATTTATGTCGACTACCTTATGGCATGAGCTAACATACGTGAATATGGGTTGTAACACCCTCCCCCCCTTAGGAACATTCGTCCTCGAATGTAAGGGTCTATGGGGAGTCCAAATCATCGTGGATTCCAACGGTAATTGCCGATCAATTTCCCCCTATAAAATGGTCACTAGCCAAACTTTAAAGCACTTATGCCCAACATATGGCCGGCTACACAAAGCATTGTGGATATTTATATCTGCATATCACCATTTTGTATTAAGGAAGAGTATTCTCAAGTTATTGCTTACCTCATAGAGCTGTTTCACCTTCCAATGTATCCTGTGTTCTACCAGCATCCTTGTTATCTTCATTCTGGAATAGGTAAGGGTATTTAGACTTCATCTCCTCTTCTGATTCCCATGTCATTTCTTTCATATTCTTGTTCCTCCACAATACTTTGACGGAAGCTACATCTTTTGTTCTCAGCTTGCGAACTTGTCGATCTAATATAGCCACTGGCACTTCTTCATATGATAGATCCTCTCTAACTTGAACATATTTGATAGGGACAACTCGAGAAGGGTCTGCAATACATTTCCTCAACATAGATACATGGAATACTGGATGGACAAATTCCAATTCGGATGGCAATTCTAACTCATAAGCAACCTGTCCAATTCGTCGAAGAATTTTGTACGGACCGATATACCGTGGACTCAGCTTACCCTTTTTCCCAAAACGCATAACACCCTTCATCGGCGAGATCCTCAAGAAAACCCAATCACCAACCTCAAACTCCAGATCACGACGTCGGACATCAGAATAAGACTTTTGCCTGCTTTGTGCCGTCCTCAATCGCTCCTGTATCACTTTCACCTTCTCAATGGCTTGGTGAATCAAATATGGCCCATATAATTCTGTTTCACCGAATTTGAACCATCCAACTAGTGATCTACATCTCCACCCGTGTAGTGCCTCGTATGGGCCATTTTAATACTGGAATGGTAGCTATTATTGTAGGCAAATTCTATGAGTGGAAGATGGTCATCCCAATTTTCCTTAAAATCTAGAACACATGCTCGTAGCATATCTTCAAGTGTCTGAATGGTATGTTCAGCTTGTCCGTCAGTCTGTGGATGAAATGCAGTGCTGAGATTCACTTGTGTGCCTAAACCCTTCTGAAAAGACCTCCAAAAGTTAGTCGTAAATTGAGCTCCTCGGTCTGATATAATAGATATTGGTACACCATGAAGCCTAACAATTTCCTTGATATACAACTTCGCATATTCTTCAGCCGTGTAAGTTGTCTTAACTGGCAGAAAATAGGCACATTTTGTAAGTCGATCAACTATCACCCAGATGGAGTCAAACTTATGATAAGAGCGAGGTAACCCAATAATGAAGTCCATATTAATCGCCTCCCATTTCCTGGTCGGAATCTCTGTATTCTGAAGCAATCCACCGGGTTTCTGATGTTCTATCTTTACTTGTTGACAATTAGGACACTAGGCTACAAATTTTGCAATAGACTTCTTCATGTTATCCCACCAATACTGCTCCTTAATGTCATGATACATCTTTGTCGAGCCGGGATGGATGGAATATCGGGATTGATGAATCTCATTCATAATCTTCTCTCGCAACCCTGCCACATTAGGCACACATAATCGGCCCTGGTATCTCAGTGCCCCATCTCCTCCGATCTCAAAAGCCGTAATTTTACACTGCTGAATGCTCTCTCTCAATCGTACTAAGATAGGATCTTCATATTGTCGTGCTTTTACCTCGGCTACCAAAGATGATTCTGATGTATTATGTATAGTAACACCTTCGTTATCAGAGTCTAATAATCTGATTCTAATATTGGCTAGCTGATGAAGCTCTTTAGTCAACCCCCATCTACCTGCCTCAATGTGTACTAAGCTTCCCATTGACTTACGGCTGAGAGCGTCTGCCACAACATTGGCTTTACCGGGATGATACAATATCTCGACGTCGTAGTCCTTTAGTAATTCAAGCCACCTACGCTGCCTCAAATTCAACTATTTCTGCTTGAAGATGTATTGTAAACTCTTGTGATCTGTGTAGATGTCAACATGGACGTCGTATAAGTAGTGCCGCCATATCTTCAAAGCATATATTACTGCAGCCAATTCCAAATCATGGGTCGGGTAATTCTTTTCAAGCTTCTTCAATTTTCTTGATGCATAAGAAATCACCTTCCCACGCTGCATCAACACGCACCCCAAACCTATACCTGAGGCATCATAATATACCACATAACCTTCTGTTCCTTCAGGGAGAGTGAGCACTGGTGCAGATGTCAATTGATTCTTCAGCTCCTGAAAACTACGTTCACAAGTGTCAGACCACTGGAACTTGGTAGCTTTCTGTGTTAACTTAGTCAATGGTGCTGATATAGAGGAAAACCCTTCTACAAACCGCCTATAATATCCTGCTAGCCCCAGGAAGCTACAGACTTCTGATGGTGTTGTAGGTCTCGGCCAATTCTTTACTGCATCAATCTTCTGAGTGTCAACACTAATACACTCGTCAGATATCACATGGCCAAGGAATGCTACTGAGTTCAGCCAGAATTCATATTTGGAGAGCTTAGCATATAACTTACGATCCTGAAGCGTCTGTAATACTATCCGCAAGTGGCCCGCATGTTTAGCCTCCGAACGAGAATACACCAAAATGTCATCAATGAATACGATCACGAACACATCAAGATAGGGCCTGAACACAGTATTCATGAGATCCATAAAAGCTGCTGGGGCATTTGTTAGCCCGAACGACATCACCAAGAACTCAAAGTGCCCATATCTTGTCCGGAAGGCCGTCTTTGGAATATCCTTCTCCTTGACCCTCACCTGATGATACCCTGAACGTAAGTCAATCTTGGAGAAATACTTGGCACCCTGGAGTTGGTCAAACAGGTCGTCAATCCTTGGAAGTGGATACTTGTTCTTTACAGTAAACTTATTCAACTGCCGATAGTCGATACACATCCGTAACGACCCGTCTTTCTTCCACACGAACAGGACTGGCGCACCCCAAGGTGAAGTGCTAGGCCTAATAAAGCCCTTATCCAGTAAGTCCTTCAACTGCGCCTTCAACACTTGCAACTCTGCCGGGGCCATTCTGTATGGAGGGATAGAGATCGGTTAAGTGTCGGGCAACACATCAATGCTAAACTCAATCTCCCTCTCAGGAGGAAGGCCTGGGAGTTCATCTGGGAAAACATCTGGAAATTTATTGACCACGGGGATTGATTGTAGAGTAGGCGGCTTCGCCTCCGCATCCCTAACGCGAACGAGATGATAAATGTAACCTTTTGAGATCATCTTCCTTGCCTTAAGATAGGAAATAAACCTACCTTTCGGCGTAGCAATGTTCCCCTTCCATTCAATGTCGGGTTCACCAGGAAATTGAAACCTAACCATCTTCGTACGACAGTCAACATTTGCATAGCATGAGGCCAACCAATCCATTCCCATTATCACATCAAAATCAACCATTTCTAACTCAAATAAATTTGCCGAGGTTTGACGACTACAAATCATCACAGTGCAACCTCTATATACCCTTCTAGCAATCACAGAATCTCCTATCGGAGTAGATACCGCAAGGGGTTTACTTATCAATTCAGGTTCAATGCCAAACTTATTAGCCACAAAGGGTGTAACATATGATAATGTAGATCCCGGATCAATCAGTGCGTATACATCATAAGAAAACACAGACAATATACCTGTAACAACATCTGGAGATGACTCGAGATCCTGTCGACCTACTAGAGAATAGGTTCGATTTTGAGCACCACTCGAACTCTGCACTGCACCTCTACCTCTACCTCGACCTGTCGACTGCTGAAAACCCCGTGCTGGAGGTCGAATTGATGAGGAAAAACCAGACACAGATCCAGTCGGCTGAGCCATACCACCAACTCCTCTGTTAGGACAATCCCGTATCATATGGCCAGGTTGTCCGCAAGAATAGCACGCATCAGAACCTCGACGGCACAGTCCAAAGTGGGCCTTACCGCACTGATCACAACGTGGTGTTAGGGGTCTCGTCTGATTAGTATCTCTGTGATATTGCGAGCCTGATGCCCGCGAACTCTGATCTGGACCTGAATAGGTAAATCAATCATATCGAGGCCTCTGGAATTGTAGAGGAGCACTAGCTACAGATGGCGCCGAACTCCTCGAAAGACTGGGGCCTGACATTGCCTCTGAAGTCATCAGAATACCCTGCAAATCTCGCCCGCTTATGCTGGCCCCTATCCTGCTCCCTAACTGCCCTTTGCTGGCGCTTACGATCCTCTAGGGTCTGGGCATAAGCCTGAATACGGGAAATATCCATGCCCTCCACCAAGGACGCTGTCGTGCACTCATTTATCAGATGTGGTCCCAACCCGTTCACGAACAAATGCACCCTATCACTCATCTCGGCCACCATATGGGGAGCATACCTTGCTAAAGAATCAAACTGCATACTGTACTCTCGCACACTCATATTACCTTGTCTAAGGTTCAAGAACTTATCAGCTCTAGCTCGTCGTATCTCAACTGGCAAGTAGTGACGAAGAAAGGCCTCTGAAAATTCCTTCCACACAGCTGGAGGAGCGTTCGGACCCCTGGATCTCTCCCAACTATCATACCAGAGAACCGCTAAATCCCGTAGCCGATAAGAAGCCAACTTTACTGCCTCTGTATCACTAACATGCATAACCCGCAATGTACGATGAACCTGGTCAATAAAAGTCTGGGGGTCCTCCTTGGGGTCCGATCCGTTAAACACTGGAGGGTCTAAATTAATGAAATCACGAACTCTCGTACTAACTGGTTTATTAGCAGCACCTGTATTCTACCTCTGAGCCTGAGTAGCTACCAAGCTAGTCAATAACTACAAAGCACTCCGCATATCCTGGTCTGTAGTGCCAGACGGAGGAATTGGAGGCGTTGGGTGTCTCCTAATATCCTCTGGAGGAGACGGAGTAGACGAGGTATGAGACAGCATCTCACTCTGAGCCTCACTTTGGCCCGCTCTGGCCTGGGGCACCTGACTGGTACCCTCTCCCGCAGCTGTATCAAGCCGTCTACTAATTGTTTGCTTCCTAGTCGAAGGCATTGCTGAAAGAAAACAAAGTGAATATTAAAGATGAACACTTACGACTCAACTCTACGCACGATCTAGATTCAGGAAGAAGGTAACAACCCTAGATGTCATGTAGCCTCCTGATTATAAATGTGGCGCGCTACACATCCATGATCAAGACTCTACTAGACACGGCTCATAGACAATCCCTAGGACAGACCTTGCTCTGATACCAAGTTTGTCACGACCAAAACTAGAGGGCCATGACTAGCACCGGACCATACTTGTCGAGCACCAACGTACATTTTATCTAACCTTCTTTATTATCTTTTAGGGATGACGAGATCAATATAAATGGTAGACATGGATCATGGACAACCAACAATAAAATATGATGGCATGAACCTACATAACATGGGATGACTAGACAATCAAGAAACTATATATAAATGGTACAAGCTACCACACTACCATGAGAGACTATACAACAAAAACCAGCCGACAAAGCCTACCAAACTATACATGAGTCGACACCTGTCTATGAGCCTCTAAAGGAACATAAGTGTTGCAACATAGCCGGAACAGGGCCGCGACATACCCATAATATCTATAATAAAAATGCATACCAAGACCGAGGCATGTCCGAAGAAGGGATCTCGCCAATCACCGCTGAACTGGACAGCCTACTATGGTGGGGGAGCTGCGCCTGCCTGTCTATCAGGACCTGCAGCACGACATGCAGCGTCCACAAATAAAAGGACGTCAGTACGAATAAAGTGCTGAGTATGTAAGGCAGGGAACCATAAGTACGAACAGTAATGTAAACAGGGATAGAGAATAAACAACCTGTAACATCTGGGTACCTCTAAGGGCTACTGACATGAAATGCATGATACATATGTATATATACATAAACATTTAAAACATACGCCTCTGTGGGCATCATCATCATCATATCGTACTCGGCCGTAATAGGCTCGGTAGAAACGTACCCGGCCACGTGGAGCTCGGTAAAACCCAACTGATCAGTGGTTGCACAATAGGTGTCGTACCCGGCCGACTATAGCGCGGCTCGGTAGAGTAAAATAGATACATATATATAATGCATGCTCGACTCATGGACTCACGTTCTAAACCTTCCGGAGTGACGTAAGGTCGGTATCCTCTGTACACGTTATTAGGACTAACTCTTCACCATGAACCTTATAAGAATCAGGAAGTACCAATAACATTGATAACATAAGAATAAGAGAAGCAACATCAACATCAATCGTTCCATAAGAGGGGAAACAATGTAAGTACTGCTAGCTTCTAAGAGTAGAGTATCTTTGGAAGCTCGTTCATTACATTATGTACAATCGGAGTCGTGCAAAAGAAGGAAAGGGATAGCCTCACATACCTTGTATATACTGCCCAACCTCAAGCTATGCAATTTTCACGACTCCTTAGTCTATAATAAGAGAAACGATACTATAGTTACCATTCAAGCATCATAACTATTATGTATCGGCCACAACCTATTTTATGATGAAACGGACAGCACCTCACCTATTTATATGACTTCCCACAAGTGAAAACAATCACCAAACAGCCCAAACAACATCAATGTTAATCATATTGAACATCCCAAAACAGTCCACCAACCGATAACATTACTACCAAGCCTTTCGATATATATTTCACAAGTTCTAGCTTCAATGACTTAGCCGCAACATGGATAATCTTAAATACATATAGATTAAGAGGTTCCTTACCTTTATACAGAAAGAACAACTCCAATTTGACCTTAATTCTCCACGAAATATCCCTCCAATTCTGCCACAACAACAAGGAAGCGAAACTAGCAATCAATTAGTGTTTTTTTTTTTGGTCACTAGAATCACTTTAGAAGGCTTGAAATCACCTAGGGTTGATATTAAGAACTTGAGGGAGTATTTACAGAACATAAACCCTTTAAAACAACCTCCCACACGAGCTGGAACAACACAAAAATGAGCAACAACAAGAAGAACAAGAGACTTACTAGCGCCACGGGATTCCCGACACTTGATTTGTGTTGTTTGCCCTTTGTTTGGGTCTTGAATCTTGAGAGAACCTTGAGAGGGTGTTCCTAGGGTTCTAAGGTCTGAAAATAGTGAAAATAAATGACTTAAAACGGGTTGGAGGCGTCCTATATAGATCCAAATGTCTTAAGCCGCCTAAGTGGGTCCCATAGAGAGGTGCTTGGCGCAGTCTCGCGAAAACGCAAATATCTCTCTATTCCGAGATTGTATCGATGAACGGTTTAATGCGTTAGAAACTAGACTCATAGATATTCAATTTGGTGGTTACATCACTCCATAATTCTAAGTAAATTGGGAGAAAAGCTTAGTAACATTTGACCTAATGTTTAAGTAAAATTATGCACCTAAGTTGCGACAACTTTTGTCGACTTTTGTCTCATAACTCATTTGACTTCAAGACTTATGATACGGATATTATATGATTCAAATACCTTAAAACACTACCACTTGAGTGTATTAATCACCTCTAGGTTTAACCGAAAATACACCTGACAACATCCTTGATTCGTTTAACTTCTAATACTTGTTAACCACCCTTATACACCTTTGTATCATTTAAGACCAATAGGATTAACTTCTTATCATCTTAAAGATAATCCTTTCATGGATTTATGTCGACTACCTTATGGAATGAGCTAACATACGTGAATATGGGTTGTAACAGTTGTGGTGCATTATGAGGAGTGTGTTATGTGGTCGTTTGTGGGTATTGGGAAGGTGTCGGGTTTTGGGTGTTTGTGTTTTGGTGGTTGATGTCGGGGATGTTAAGGGTGAGGGAAAGGTTTTCCAAGTTCTGGACCTAGTCAAGTTCTCTTTGTAACTCCAGTATTCTCTATTCCAGGCGCAACACCAACTCATTCTGTGCTGGAGTGCTCCGCCCATCTTAAGTCTCAACGTTTTCTGCATTGTCTTTTCTGATACCACTTAAATCGTCCATCTTTCCTTTCCCTTTGCTTATGCCTTTAGGATCACTTGGAGGAGGAGAAGGGGGAGGACCTCTGGATCTAGTTTGATATGCGGACGATGCCAGTATGCACGAACCAACCTAGGGGAATGCAAATAAACAAAAGAAAAGAAAAACAAAGGTAGCCAAGTCAGTAAGGGATATTGAAAGAGTGCTTGCAATATTGAACATGCTTTTCGCGTCCTAATTTGGGGACCTCGTTGTGCCCGAGGTAGGCCTAAGCGATACATAGACTTGGAGAAAATTGATGCCAATAACTGTGTCATTTCGTTAATGTGAAAAATGAATCAAATTCAAATTTACAATCAAATTTTAAAATAATAAGAAAGTTACTGATGGCATTGCCTTATTACAATCAAATTCTAAACTAAAATAGAAAGTAATAAAACAACATTCCTCTAATCTACTCTGTCTCAGAATGACCTTCCCCATTCTTGGCTCTTTTGACTCCATCGATCAGATTCCCCAAGTCGTGCATATCCAGCAATAGACTTCGTGCTTTGGACCATGCCGAACCTGGGGACTTCGTGCTTTATTTTCCGCAAACAAATAGAGTTAGCCCTTTCCCCATCCAGATTCGACTATTTACACACTAATGATCAACATATTGGCATGTTTTCTCAAGGTAATTCAAATAACATGATGTTTTCCATTGGGATTGTGGAAATCCCGTCGGACTTTGGACAAGGCTTATCATAGCGGGATATCACATTGAAAACATTATAACCCGTACTAGGTTTAACATGATACATGTACATTTGATATTGGAGTAGGGTTTCTAGAATGGCCTAGACTGGTACTCTCAAGTGGACAAGTTGAGAGAGAAAGGCACGGGACCGTTGACTGCACTGCTAATCGACTAGTTTACCGCAAGTAATCCTTTTCGATTGAAAAAAAAGGTAATTTTGGAAGAGCGCGGACACTCATCAAGCGCCGCTATGTTGATAATTGGCACGAGTGGAGAATGATGTGGATCATACTATATGCAAATATAATAACATGTTGCCAAGTATTTGCAAAATAAACATGTGAAAGCAACAAATGCATTAAGATAAAACATAAAAGTCAAAAAAAAGAAAGACAAAAGAGAAAGTTTGTTCGTATAATGTAGTAAAGTAAGAAAGGAAGTAGGGGTGGGAGAGACATGATATAGCAATCATTAAACAAATGAAAAGTAGTTTAGTTTATCTGAAAGGGATATACATGTTATAACCAATTTAAGCAAGGAAAGGTGGAGAAGGAAAGGGATTTGCATATTACAACGAATTTAAACAAGTAAAGGGAAAATAGAAGAGGGGCGTGCAGGTAACAAGTAAAAGGAAAAAAGGAACATGGACATGCATGTAACAGTCAATTAGACAAATAAAAGGAAAATGGGAGAGGGGTGTGCATGTAGCAGCATATAAAAACGGAAGAGGGAAGCACGTTTTATCAAAGAAAACTAATCCATACAAGCCAAATTCGCTATGATAAGAGGCTGAGTATAAATCCCCAGCGTAGTCGCCATGCTGTCGCGCCCTGTTTTCTCGCGAAAGGGGGTTTCAACGTTGACAACTCTTTTAAAAGAAGGGTTAAAAGAAAAGAGTCACCACCTAACGATTTTTAAGTTGCGGTAGGGCACCTATTTGCAGATGACTCTGATTTAATTAGTCAACCCCACCAAAGATCGGGTAAGGGCTCAAATTACCTTAAAGAGAAGGTGTTAGGCACTCTTCGAGATCTACAACTCTGGGTCCTGGCCGAACATGAATTATATGGATTAGTCTAATAAACGAAGAGAGGGGTAGTACAAAGTTTAGGATTTTTATTATAAATTTTTTTTGAATAGATGAGTACATCGACTTGATTCAATTAGAAGAGAAATAAGATGGGGGTCCTAAGTTTATTAGCCTAAAGGATCACCCTGTGCAACATAAATAATACTTCGTAACTCCCTCAAGATGAGGTGTTACTCATATTATTCGGCGGCCACGGACTATCATCTCCTGCTACCCGATTACTATGTTAAAGTTGTTACCTAAAAGCGTTCTAATTCGATTATAGGTCGTACCCTATGGTGCACTACCCTTCCCATACCTATGGTCCATGAGGTATCAGACCTCTATTTGGGTGGTTCTAGACCTTACTTAGGCTGCTCAAAAATGGAAAAAGCTAGGCCACAATCAAAACATGTAAAGACTTCACATAAAAAGGCAGTAAGGGCTCACATTGACCTCCACACTTAAGTAGTAAGTTCACGAAAACACATATCAATAAGGGCATTGGCAGAATCTAGAACATTAACCCTATGGACATGATTTCTAGGCGATCAAAGTATGCAGGTAAATCCTATATGTGTTATGCAGGTAAATCGTAGGAATTATGCAGGATTACAAGCTGATTATTAGAAATTTTAAGTTGCAATCCTATATGTTTTTCCTAGGTGATCTATGTAGTTGAGCATAACAGAATCTGTTGGGAAAAATCCCAAAATTTTTCATACGATGCACATGAAGCGTTGTTTGAATGGTCCAACATTAGCCAATTATAGCAAGCAATTATTTCCTATAGGCAGGATCTTTAACGCATAACACTTTAGATGTTATTTTATCGTCATATCTTAATCCTATGGGAATAACTTCTAGTAGGCGAGGAGAATTGAAACAAACATCAATGATAATGAATTTCCAGAAACAGGTTATCCAATGCATTTGAAAGTAGTTATGAAGAGTGATCACTTCCTATAGGCATCTATATATAAACACACAACATTAAATATAGCATTTGAACTCATGATTAATAGTAAACAAGTAGTGTGTGTGCGCTTCTCCTAATATCATGATTACTACATTGCTCATTTAATCGAATAACACATATAGCAAAAACATTGTCAAGTCCTATAGGCATGCTATCTACCCATGACATGCAGACGTAGAATTCTACCCATTCCTTTTTACTAACAGCCACAATTGTTCATACAAGGATTATTACATGCCCAATAATGAGTACAGTAGCAATATTACATAACAGTGAACATGCCCCAATAGGCCCAAATAAAATAACTAAATACCCAGCATTGTTGGCCTTCAATATCTCTTACATAACATACACAGGCCTTCAACAAAAAGCCACATTCAATACACGACCCAAAGGTTAATAGAAAAGTCCAAACCAATTTCCTTAACCACAACACCAAGTGTTGCACCACTTAGAACAACCAATATAGATGCACAGTACATGACAGGGAAATAGGGTAGTATGAACAGTTTTGGAGGTTGAGGGAGTGACTAGGACCGAGCCATAGTGTGTCAGAGTTCACAAGGGCCTCAATTGGACCCGGAGCAGTGCTCACACTAGGGAGGCCAATAATTCAGCCTAGATAGCCTTGGCTTTCAGCCGGCTAAGATTGAGAATTTAGGATAGCAGAGTAGCAAGCAAGGAGAGTGGATAATGATAGAGGAGCATGAATCAAGTAATGCGACAAATTGGGCATACAGAGCAACTAGTCAAGCAACCCAATAGATTCAGCAAAGTATACATAGCAAATTACCACATAGACAACCTTATATTGAAGGAAATAGGAGAAGAAATAGGTTTACAGGCAAACATAAATTTTCATGTACAGATGCATGGAGTTAAACTAGTTGAAACCTAAAAATTCCAATTAAGCTAAGTATACACCCTAGAGCTATGTTAATCAGTATTTAGACATGATGGTTGACACACATGGTGATAATCACTGAAGGGACAGGGTAGTAAATGAAGCAAAACATATTAGCATAGGAGCAAATTCATAGTTGATAGAAAAGTAGAGGGTTTATCAGAAAATCAGGACAACAAGGAAACATGTTTAGAGCAAATTTTAAAACAGTATTCTATAGAGTTGGGATTAATACACAAAGGCCAGTCAAGCCGACACAGGACTCATCACTTAAAGGATTCATTCAAGGTGTAGGGGGGGGGTTCTATAAAGTTGTAGTGATATCTAAAGAAAAACATGATGAATTCCGTAAGTAATAACATAGAGCCACAGTAGTAAGATTCTTATCAAAATAGACTTTTATTGATGCTCAAAACTGAACACATTCAGATGCTAGAGGTATAGAGCTCGTTCAAATAAAACAAGGAATCACAGAAGTGCAAATCAAACATTACACTATCTCATGCGTTCAATTATCACAGAATGACAAAGATTTTTGAGCATTATCACAGTTAAGTCATGCTCATGCAATTCAAACACATATAGGTATGCAGAAAGAAAGAAGGAAATTGAACATTGCAAAGGTTTAAATACACTAACCAGTAGCAGAATCAAAAGAGTAAAGAGCGTAATAGCAAAAACCCAGGTCTCCGATGCTTTATAGTTCACAAAAGCCTCGAGAATGGGCTCCGAGCGGTGCTTGCATCGGAGGAGGTCATTCAATGGCCTTGACTTTCACACGGCCCAGAATTCAATGATTTTGGAGAGTGTTCGAGTGTAACAGTGAATGAGTGAGTGAGAGAGGAGAGTAGTGAGAATAATAGCAATGATTAGGCGATTCCAAAAGTCTATTGAAGGGGATTTAGGAGAGGGGTTTATATAGTAGCAGATTTAACACATAAAGTAAGTAAAAACGATAGATTAAACATAGAATAAGGAAAATATAGCATGCGAGAATCAATTAGAATCAGTTTTAGGGCAAATAACACATAAAACAAGGAAGTACAATGGATTAAACATAAAATAAGGAAAAATCAGTCAAACACAAGAAAGGGAAGAATGTCACATGCAATCCAGAATCAGTAAAGGAAAAGGGGAAATCTCAAACCCTAGTTGGTACTAACGGCCTTGAATCGAACCAATAATGCAAGAATCGTTCATTATAGCATGTATGTAAAAGAAAGATTGTCCAGATCTTCACAGAATCAAAGTAAATAGGCCTTGTTCTTCAGAAGTAGTTCTTTCCAAAAATAATGCAAGAACTAAGTAACACCATAGTCATGCGTATAATTGCGAAGTATCACCAAATAGGTAAGTAAATCATTGATTGGTTCCATGTTTGAGATAGATTTGGAGATTTTTAGGAAGGCGATTAGGTTTTCGAGGAGAGGAGAGGACATTATTTAGGGGCGGTATCTCAAGGGTAATGTGGGTTAGGATTTCAGGGTTGCATAATTAAAATGGGGGATTGATTGTGGGCCGTTGATCTCTTAAGATCAACGGCCATGATTAAAAAGGGGCTGGGGCGTGTCGTTTGAAATAGGTCGCGACCGGGATTATTAAAGGGGTGTTTGGTTTGGGCTTCTGATGAGTGAAGTGGGGTGGTCCAAAGATTTGGGCCTAATTTGGTCCAGAAAATAACCTTAAAACAAATATGCGAAATTATTTTTTAAAATAATTCATAAAAGAGATTAATAAATAGTAAAAACATCATTTATGCAGTAAAATGATTAAGAATACTAGCTTGACATTATAAAAATATAAAAATAAATATTTTTTAGCACAAATAATACAATAAAATATAATTATGCATAAAATATAGGCTATTCTTTGCAAAATTATGTAAATAGCTTAATAATACAAACATAACTATACAAAATAAAGTAAAATATTATGAAGCATATATATGGATGCAGAATAATAATCTGAATGATTGTGTCATTATAAAAATAATTTAAAGGATATTTTATAAATATTGAAAGATTTAAATGCAAGGAAAATTGATTTTGAAGTTTTAAAATTATAAAAATTATGGGAAGATGTTTGTATAAATCTTGTAAATGAAATAATAGTGCAAAAATATATTTGAAAGTATATATATATATATATATATATATATATATATATATATATATATATATATATATATATTCTAAAAAATATGAGGGAAAAATTGGGTATCAACAGCGAACGCGTAGGCCACAGGTCCCAGACTTTCACGAACGTGGGCAAGGGGTCGCGAACGCGTAGAGAAAATCTCAGCCCCTCACATTTTCCATCTCCGTGAACGCGACTCAGTCCTCGCGATCACGAAGAAGGAAACCGGTACCAACAACACATTTTTGTGACTTAGCTCCGCGCGGTTTGAAACTCACCCAAGCCCCCGGGACCCCGTCCAAATGCACCAACAAGCCCATAAATATGATACAGACTCACTCGAAATCTCGAACACATAAAACAACATCAAAACTATGAATTGTACCCCAAAACCAAATTGAATTAAATTATGAACTTCAAGTTTTCAACTTCCTCCGAACGCGCCGAATCATACTTAGACTACTCGGAATAATACCAAATTTTGTGTGCAAGTCTTTAATCACCATACGAAACTATTCTAAGGCTCGTAATACCAAATGGACATTGATAACACTAAAACATACTCCAAACAAAACTTGAAGAACTTAAAGACCTCCAATGCGCCAACTTTCAACATTAAGCGCCGAAACGCTCCCGGTTCGTCTGAAACCTGATTCGAACACACGCCCAATTCCAAAATCATCATACAAACCAATTGGGCACGTCAAATCCCGGTTCCGAGGTCGTTCACTCAAAATGTTGACTCAAGTCAAACTTAACAATTTTAAGCAAAACAACCGGTCGGGTCGTTACATTCTCCACCTCTTAAACAAACGTTCGTCCTCAAACAAGTCTAGAATCTTACCCGGAGTGCCGAATAGGTGTGGATATCTATTCCACATGTCCTTCTCGATCTCCTAAGTCGCCTCCTCTTCATAACCCAGGCTCTCAGCTAGCTGAACCGTTTTGTAGTCTACATATGCGACCTGTCGACATAATACTTCCGGAGCTTGGATACGTAAAGAATAAGATGAACTCCCAATAGACTGGGAGGCAATGCAAGCTCATAGCCCAACTCGCCTCAACACCTCAAATGGACTTATAAACCTTGGGCTCAATTTTCGCTTCTTCCTGAACCTCATAATTCTCTTCATCGACGAGACTTTAAAGAAAACCTTCCCGCCCACCATAAATGATAAATCACGCGCCTTTTGATCTGCGTAACTCTTCTTTCTGGAGTCTGGACTGTGTTGTGCCAAGTCACTCCTGAATAAACTTCACCTTCTCCAAGGCATCCTTCACTAAATCAGTGCCACATAACTTAGCCTTTCCGGGCTCAACCCATCCGATGGGAGAATGACATCGCCGACCATACAAAGCCTCAAATGGAGCCATCTCGATGCTGGATTAATAACTGTTATTGTAACCAAACTCGACCAAAGGCAAGAATCGATCCTACTGCCCTCCGAAGTCAATCACACTTGCTTTGAGCATTTCCTCCAAGATCTGAACCGTCCGCTTCGAATGCCCGTTTATTTGTGGATGAAAGGCTTTGCTGAGCTCTACCTGGGTACCCAACTCTCTCAAAATTGCTCTCGAGAAGTGTGAAGTGATCTGAGGGCCTCTATCTAAAATGATGGAAACATGCACGCCATGCAACCGAACAATCTCCTGAATGTGAATCTGGGCCAAACTCTCCGAAGAATACGTAGTCACAATCGGAATAAAGTGTGCCGACTTGGTCAACCTGTCGACAATAACCCAAACTGCATCAAGCTTCCTCATAGTCCGCGACAACCCAACTACGAAGTGCATAGAGATTCGCTCCCATTTCCACTCAGGTATAACCATCTGCTGTAATAGGCCACCTGGCCTCTGGTGCTCATACTTAACCTGTTGGTAATTTAGGCACCTCGCTACATACTCAACTATGTCCTTCTTCATCTGTCGCCACCAATAATGCTGCCTCAGGTCGCAATACATCTTTGTAGCACGTAGATGAATAGAATACCGAGAACTGTGTGCCTCTTCTAGAATCTTCTTCCTCAATCTATCAATATTAGGAACACATAGCCGACCCTAGAGTCGCAGAACACTATCCTCACTGATAGTAACCTCCTTGGAACCACCCTGTAGTATCGTCTCCCTAAGAACCACCAAGTGCAGATCGTCGTACTGACGACCCTTGATCTGGTCGAATAGCAAACATTGAGCGATAACGCATGCAAGAACTCGACTGGGCTCGAAAATATCCAACCTCACAAGTCTGTTAGCCAGGGACTGGATGCCAAAGCCAATAGCCTCTCCTCTACTAAAAATGAATGTTAACCCCCATACTGTCAGCCTTTCCACTCAAGGCATCCGCAACCACATTCGTCATATCCGAATGATAAAGGATAGTAATATCACAGTCCTTTAGTAACTCAAGCCACCTGTGCTGCCTCAAATTAAAATCCCTCTTCTTGAACAAATGCTGCAAGCTACAATGATCGGTGTAAAACTCACAGGACACCCCACAAGTATAATGCCTCCAAATCTTGAGAGCATGAACTATTGCGGCCAACTCCAAATAATGTACGCGGTAATTCTTCTCGTGGGGCTTCAGCTGACATGACGCATATACAATAACTTTCCCCTCCTACATCAATACACTACCCAGGCCAACGCGTTAAGCATCACAATACACAGTATACACCTTAAATAGGAAGGCAACCTTAACATTAGTGTTGTAGTCAGTGCGGTCTTGAGCTTCTGAAAGCTCGCCTCGCAATCACCGGACAATCGGAATGGTGCACCCTTCTGATTCAATCTAGTCAAAGGTGCTACAGTAGATGAGAAGCCCTTCATAAACCGGTGATAATAACCTGCTAACCCCAAGAAGCTCCTGATCTCGGTCGTTGTGGTAGGAAGAGACCAACTCTGGACTACCTCGATCTTCTTGGGATCTACCTTAATACCCTTGCCCGATACAATATGCCCCATGAATGCCATAGAATCTTACCGGAACTCGCACTTGGAGAACTTAGCATATAGCTTCTGATCCCGCAAGGTCTCAAGCAGCACTCTCAAATGCTGCTCATGCTCCTCCACGCTATGTGAGTAGATCAATATGTCATCAATGAAGACACTAACAAATGAGTTAATATATGGCCTGAACACCCGGTTCATCAAAACCATAGATGCCGCCGTGGCATTGTTCAAGCCGAAGACATCACCAGAAAATCATAATGTCCATATCTAGTCCGGAAAGCCATCTTCGGAACATCTGAATCACGACTCTTCAATTGATGATACCCCGATCTCAAGTCAATCTTATACAACACCCTGGCACCCTACAACTGGTCAAACAAATCATAAATATGTGGTAACGGGTACTTGTTCTTAATATTAACTTTGTTCAACTGGCGGTAATCAATGTACATCCGCATAGTCCCATCATTCTTCTTCACGAAAAACACCGGTGCACTCCAAGGTGACACACTCGGTCTGAGAACCCCTTTGCTAGCAATTGCTCAAGCTGTTATTTCAACTCCGTCAACTCTTTCAGAGCCATTTGGTATGGTGGAATAGAGATAGGCTGGGTACCTGGAGCCAAATCATTATTGAAATTGATATCATGATCTGGTGGCATGCCTCGTTGATCAAAAGGAATTACAACGGAGAACTCCCAGACCATGGACACTGAATCAATTACCGGAGTCTATGTAGTATCCGAACATAAGCTAGATAAGCCAAACAACCCTTCTCGACCATGTGTCGAGCCATCAAGAAAGAGATAACCCGACTAGATGCCCTGACAAATGAACCCTTTCACTCCAATCTAGGCAACTCTAGTATCACAAAAGTAACAGTCTTGGCATGGAAATCAAGGTCGGCATGATATGGAAACAAACATTCCATGCCCAGGATGACCTTAAAGTCGGTCATATCGAGCAACAGAAGATCCTCTCTAGTCTGATAACCACAGAAGTCACTATACAGGACCGGTAAATTCGATCCACAACAACAGAATCGCCCACAAGTGTTGACATATATACAAGAGTACCCAAGGACTCTCTAGGAACACCCAGAAAATGAGCAAACAAAGACGAAACATATGAATACATAGACCCTAGATCAAATTGTACCGAAGCATCCCTACCGCAGACATCAATATCACCTATGGTCATAGCATCTGAGGAAACTACATCTGGTCTGGCTGGAAAGGCCTAAAACCTAGCTGGAGCGCCATCTGACATGCCTTAACATCTAGGATAGCCCCTACCCACGTGACCTCCTCCTCTGGGCGTGCAGCAGCTGTTGCTATAATCATGGGCGGATAACCCTACTGTAGTGCCTTGCTCCAAAGCCTGTGGAAGAATCTCTTCACATGACCAAGATCCATGCACTCGAAACAACCTCTCGGTGCGAATAACGACTGTACCTGAGTCTGACTCTTGGGATTTGAACTCCCACTGGAGGAAACTTGAATAGCTAGTACATGGTAGGAGCTCTCTTGAATAGCGCTGAATTAGGGGCTCACTGGAGTACCTTGAGAAGGCGATAGTGCTGGATACGTGGGACTGCTAGACTGGCCCCTAACAAATTGACTTATGCCCCCAGACGAGCACCACTAATCCCTCTAGAATATAAAAACCGCTTGTCCCTTGGAATATGCTCTCGGCCATGCTGACGAATACCCTCGATCCTCTGAGCCATCTCCACAACCTGCTTGTGAGGAGTCGCCATATCAACCATTTGAGCCATAGTGACCTGGATACCATAGTTCAAACTCGTAATAAACCTCCGCACTCTTTCTACATCAGCGGGGAGTATCATAAGGGCATGGCGAGACAACTCATAGAATCTCACCTCATAGTCGGTCACATACATCTGACCCTGTCGGAGCTGCTTGAACTGACCCCGTAACTCTTCCCTTTGAGAGGGTGGAATATATCTCTCTAGGAAGAAACGTGTGAACAGGTCCCAAGTCAAGGGAGGATAACCTACTGGTCTGCTGAAAAGATAGGAATGCAACCATCTACGTGCCCTGCCCTCCAACTGAAAGGTGGTAAAGTCAACCCAGTGGGACTCCAATATCCTCATGTTGTGTACTCTGTCCCTGCAACGATCAATAAACTCCTGCGGGTCCTCATATCGCTCACCTCCAAAGGCAGGAGGTGTAGCATGGTCCATCTATCTAATAGCTTCTGCGGCTCGTCGACCGTGACTGGTCTGGGCTCTGGTATAGTCATTGCAACTGATTGAGCTTCGCCCACGTGTAATGCACCCGAGGTCTGATATATGGCAGCTGCATGCCCCAGAGCCTGAGCGGTAGGGGCCTTTCTCCCCCTCCCGCCTGAGAGGTAGCCGGATCCACTGGAAATAAACCAACTTACGTCATAGAATCCATGAACCGCAACATATGGCCCATGACCTCTTGGAATCCTGGTGCGAACATGAAATCTGCTAGGGCCGGCTCTACTGCAGGTACCTTACCCTGCTCCTCAATAACAGGATCCTCTACTGAATCCACTGGTGGCACAACTGGAGCAACTCTAGGACGCCCTCATTCTCTAGAACGAGCTGGAGCCCTCCCTCGGCCTCTGCCTCGGCCTCAAGCAACAGGGGGAGCAGCTCATCCACAGTCGGGTACATCTGCCGCGAACGTTCCCAACATATGCGAGAGAATAAAAGAATGGTACTTAGCACAACATCAACTGCACAATAGGAGTTGAGGAAAGAGAAATTTCCTAACACCGTATAGCCTCTAGAAGATAAGTGCGGACGTCTCCGCACCTATCCATAAGACTCTACTAGGCCTGCTCATGACTTGTGAGACCTACGTGAACCTAGTGCTCTAATACCAAGTTGTCACGACCCAGTTTCCCCTGTAGGCCGTGATGGCGCCAACGTCGCCGCTAGGCAAACCAACAGTGAACTAGTCAAGTAATTAATAATTTCAAAATAGCTGATTTTATTTACTAAGTAGACGAGTGGTGAATATTTATTGTAAGGTAAAACTTAAATTAATGAGAGAGTAAATACAGTGAAATAAATGCTCAAAAACAAAAGTCTACTAGAATACTCCAAAAACCTGGTGTCACAAGTGTTCGAGAAACTAGTAGAATATAGAAACCGCCTATGCCACTGTCTGGAATAAGATAGATAAAAAGTAAATACAAAAGAGAGACTGCAGGTGATCTAGAGCGGACACATAGACCAGCTCACCACTATGCCTTCGGATAATGGGGGCGCACGCCTGAATGAATGCCAGATGAACCTGTCTCAAATCCTGCACGATTAGTGCAGAAGTGTAGCGTGAGTACATAAACAACATGTATTTAGTAAGTATCTAATCTAACCTCGAAGAAGTAGTGACGAGGGGTCGACATTGACAATTATAATGGGCCAATAAATAAGTACTGAAATTCTTAGTAGGCATGGAATACATCAATAATAATAACACAATAACAAATAGTAAATAAGTGATTCATCAACTAGAAGCCAATTTAAAAATCTCCGATTACCACATACTAACTTCAACAAATACGAACATCAAGCAAACTATATTTTCCTGAGTCGTGAAAGTAAAATCAAATTTAATCGGACTCCGAGCATTATCACGCACGATTAATGCCGAGGTCATACGACCCGATCCAGAATGATGTGTACACTGCCGAGGAGACACGAACCATAGATGCATCTATTATACTGCCGAGGTGCCCGGCATGCTCTACAAGAAGAGAGAATACTCTAAGAACATCCGATTTAAAGTCTATCACAAGACCAACACACAAGGAGACACAATTTCTATCAACGACCAGTGACTCGCGAAAACTCAAAATAAGTGAAGTTCGGCCCTTACAAATCCTTTATCAAGTTTCAATATAATTTAAGCACTTATATTAACAAGTAGAGTGTAGACAATACAATTAGTTCATGATAGGGTCCTAAAACTACCCGGACATAAACATGATTTGTAGCTACGCACGGACTATCGTCACTTCGTGCGTACGTAGCACCTACAATTAGAACAAATGGTAATTTGGAAAACCTATGGGGTAAATTCCCTCTTACAAGGTTAGGAAAGAGACTAACCTCGTCCCAAAGCTCAATTTTCAGCCTACAAATTCACTCTAAAGCCTCAAGTTGGTGCCGAACAATCTGAAGCTAGACAAAAATTATATAAATTAATCAATATACACTTACAGGTTCATAATTTAGCTATTAAAGGGCTCAGTTGCATTTTGAATCAATGGTCGAGAAAGTTGTTAAGGATTTGAAGTTTGACCATGGTTAATATCGGGTCAAGATGATATCTTTTTGGTGTTTTGAGTGCGCAAGCAGGTTCGCAACATGTTTATGATTGAAATGCATATATGGTTTTTGTCCGGGAGGTTCCGAATGAGTTTTGGGTGCTAAAACAAAAAATTTCATATTGTTGAATTTTTTTCTAGTGCATACAAATGTGCCATTTATATCCTTGAAATCTTCAGATTTCTTTCAAAACTTCAAAACATCATATCTCCCTCATTTTAAAGTCAAATTCGGTGATTCAAGAGGCTATCTTGGATGTAATCTCACAAGTATCATTTTGATCTTATCTAAAGTGAGTTTGGGGATTATACAGGACCATATTTGAGCTAGGAAAACTGATATAGTTTTTTTGTAGTTTCGGAATTTAGTTACTTTTTCTCACAATGTTTTGGAGCTCGATTTTGGGCGATTTTGGAATGTATTTTTCTACTTAGATTGTGATAATTATTTTTTACTCCGATTTTGTCACGCCCCGAATTCGAGTGACATGACCGGCGCCGGACCGGGTAGCCTCAGCCAAGCGAACCTAGATGCCTTTCCTAACCCACATGTTACCCCATGTTTTCCTTACTCAATTATTCCAAGAATTTGCCAAATAATTAACTAAGAACACTTTTTAACTTACAAAACACATACATACTTACATAATAGTAATGAAATCACCAACTCGTTACAAATGTATGAAAACACGGATCTACACAAGTTTCTAACCCACATCTACTGTCTACGGAGCCTCTAAAAGTACAACAGGATAATATAGTATTTGCCGGTAACAAGGCTCCGGCTATAAAACTCAGAAAACAAGCGGCCTGAGCCACGCAGGGCCCCAAGAGGAAAGGGGCTCACCACAAAGCTAATGGAGGACGAAGGGGAGCTACGATCGATGGACTGGAGTACCTGCTACGGATCCACCTACAATCATAACACGAATGTAGCGCCCCCGGCAAAAGCGACGTCAGTACATTTGAATTGTACTAGTATGTATGAACAAACTTTGCTCCAAGTAAACTCGAACCATATGCAAGAAAGTAGCAATAATAAAAGCGACAGTCAAATCCACAAGGAGGGAACAATTTAGCCAACAGGTATACAATCTCTCCTCCATAAACAAGCATGTAGTTGTAATGGAAATAACAATCAAATCCACAAAGAAACTGCAATCAAACCAACAAGTTTACAATCTCTCCTGTTTCCCCTTCCACATTTCCACATCAATAATTTTCACAATTTGTTCATAGTTCATTTCAATAGCGATTTCGATCGCTTTCCAACCTTATTACCTCGGCCACCCTTATTACCTTGGCCACCCTTATCACCACAACCCACACCTTATTTCTTCGTGTTGCGGCGCGCAACCCGATACCACCGAACAATCACAATTAACAAACAACACAACAACAAGAACAATTCACAAAGAACAACAACAACAATTTACATGAAATTCCATAGCCATCAATAACATTTCCATGTATTCCACTACTCATATACATTGATAGGTCACGACGATAATTTCCCACGACAAACCACATATGTTACTACCACGGTTATTCCGAGCACATCAATTCCCATTTCCTTCCATTACTTGTTTCACAGTTCTTACCACATAGCACATTCACAATCGCAGACTTGGTTTATTTCTGATTACTTGCATCAATATAGCGAAGGCACAACCACAATCACTCAACCATACCAATCACAGGAATTTCACAAACAAATCACGTAGAAATCACATACCAAGCATTCAAACACCCAAACAAGGTGATTTTACAAGTTCAAAGTTAGCCATACATACCTGGAGCCGTATTCCCTTTTAACATCTATTTTCAATTCACCAAATGGTCTAGCAACGTCAATCTAGTGCACAAGTCGTATGACTTAGAAAAGAAGTTCACAATTTCTACTCAAACTTATTTAGGTTACCAGCCCATCTTTGTACCATCTTTTACTCTTACCCAATTACTCTCACTAGGTTTTAGGTTATAGAATGACATGCATGTATGAGTTCAACCACTATTTTCAAAAACCAATGCATGAGACTCCCCCCCCTCAGTTTAAACCAGAAATTCAGTGAAAAGGGTTAGGGATGTTACCTGCAAGAAAAGGGGGTTGAAATTTCCTGGCCCGGATGGTTTTGAAGAATCAAATTTGGAGAAGATGACTTTCTCTCTCAAGACTCTCTCTTCCTCTCTCTTATTTTGTGCAGAAGGTCGTTAAAAATGAGGGGCTGGTGGTGTTTTTATAAAAAAGGGGGTCAGGTATAAAATTTAGAAATAGAAGCCCGAGCAAGATATGCGGTCGCATTCTGCGGTGGCAGAACTGAAATGCGGTCCGCAGATTGGACCGCAGAATTGCCCCCAAAACTCTGATGATTCTGTTTGGGTCTGCGACAGGAATGCGGACCGCATTCCTGTTATGCAGTCGCATTTTGCACCGCAGAACTGACCTTCCCAAATCCTTGAGGAACTTATGCGACAACTATGCGGTCCGCATGTTGGTTATGCGATCGCATAATAGACCGCATTTTCAACATTAATTTTGACAACTCTTCTGTTTCACTCGGCGGTAGGAATGCGGTCCGCATACTAGATCTGCGACCGCATTCTGGGCCGCAGAATGGCATTTTCTGGAAAAATTGATTCTTTTGATTTTTACAAGCTTAGATCAATACCAAGGGTCCGAATCGCGGCGAGGTTGCGAGCCGCGAAGAATTCTACGCATTCCTAACACATATTCGGAGTTGACACCACATGATACTAGGTTTTAAGCCAAAAATTTTACGGGGCCTCACATCCTCCCCCACTTAAAATCATTCATCCCCGAATGAGGACCTATTTCAAGCTTTTCAATATTTCAAAGATCAGTTGGTTTTGAAAACATGTTATGCAGATTCATACACCTTTCACTATTTCCCAAATTTTTAGAAAATTTTTGCCAGAGTTTACTTTGTAATTTGGACATCTCTACCTGACAGAGGGCCCCCAAAACACAATTCCAAAACACCATAACAGAATTACAACCATCCATACAACTGTTATACAATTTCCTACATTAACAATTGCACACATTTGTTCACTTGATATGCTTTGCGTACGAATCAGTTATTTCAATGAGTTTCACATAATTTAGCCATTTCAACACATTTCAAGCATACAAATAATTCATTACCAACTTATACAACCATTAATTGATTACTTAGCACAAGAGTCTTTATAAGGCTTTCATTTACCAAAGAAATGTTCACATGACTTGAAACAATCCCTACACCTATAAGTCTTGCACAACTATAGGGACTTCACTAGCATTTAGGAAGGAATCAACTTGGACACAATGGTAGTTGTTTTAGAAATAGAAAGGCCACATAATTTCTTCTAGACTTGATCAAACAGGTGGGGATATTTCTCTTTCATTTCCTTCTCCACTTCCCATGTAGCTTCCTCAAATCGTTGACTTCGTCACAACACCTTAACTGAGGCAACTTCCTTATTTCTCAACTTACAGACTTGTCTATCAAAAATGGCAACCGGAACTTCTTCATACGACAGCTCTTCATTAACCTCGATAGTCTCGACTGGCACGATAGTGGACGGATCTCCAACTACTTTCTTCAACATAGATACATGGAACACCGGGTGCACTAATGACATCTCAGGAGGCAATTCCAACCTATAGGTCACCTGCCCTACCCTTTGAACGATCCGGTACGGCCCGACGTACCTATGATTCAACTTACCGTCTTCTCGAATCGCATGACTCCCTTCATAGGAGATACTCTCAAAAACACCCAATCATCAACTTGAAATTCCAATTCTCTTCGACAAACGTCCGTATAGGCTTTCTGGCGACTCTGAGCAGTTTTCATCCTTTCCTGAATGACTTTAACTTTCTCCACAGCCTGGTGCACAAGATCCGGTCCTATTAATTCTGCTTCACCCACTTCTAACCATCCGATCGGAGACCTGCACCTCCTTCCGTACAATGCCTCAAATGGGGCCATTCGAATGCTAGCATGAAAGCTGTTATTGTAAGCAAATTCTATAAGTGGCAAGTGATCATCCCAATTACCTTTGAAATCCAAGACACAAGCCCGCAACATATCTTCAAGCGTCTGAATAGTCCGCTCCGCTTGACCATCAGTCTGTGGATGGAAAGCTGTGCTGAGATTCACCTGAGTACCCAAACCTTGCTGAAATTTCTTCCAAAAATTAGCTGTGAACTGGGCCCCTCGATCCGAGATAATAGAAAGCGAAGTGCCATGAAGCCTTACTATCTCCTTGATGTACAACTTAGTGTATTGTTCTGCAGTATCGGTGGACTTGACTGGCAAGAAGTGAGCTGATTTGGTGAGTCGATCCACTATTACCCAAATCGAGTCGAACTTGGCTGAGTGCGAGGTAATCCTACCACGAAATCCATGTGGATCATCTCCCATTTCCACATTGGTATTTCTATAAGCTGAGTTAGCCCACCGGGCCGCTGATGCTCAACCTTCACTTGCTGACAGTTCGGACACTTAGATACAAAGTCCGCCACACCCCTCTTCATACCGTTCCACCAATAAATCTCCTTGAGGTCATGATACATTTTCGTAGAACCTGGATGCACGGAATACCTTGATTTATGAGCCTTCGCCATTACCCTCTCCCGAAGCTTATCCACATCCGGAACACACAGCCTACCTTGACACCGCAATGCACCATCCTCGTCGCCGAGTGAAAATGCCGAAGTCTTGTTACTCAAAACTGCTTCCTTCATTTGAGCCAATGCTGGATCGATAAAACTGCTTTTCCTTGACTTCCGTTACGAGTGACGACTCTGCTCCATTATGTACCATAACATTCCCCTCGTCTGATGTCGAAATACCAACCCCTAGACTGGCCAATTGATAAACCTCCCGAGCCAAGGGCCTTTGATCCACTCCCAAATGAGCCAAACTACCCATAGATTTCCGACTGAGAGCGTCGGCCACCACGTTCGCCTTCCCTGGATGGTACAAAATGTTCATATCATAATCCTTGAGTAATTCTAACCAACGTCGCTGCCTTAAATTCAATTCCTTCTGCTTGAACAAATATTGAGACTCTTGTGGTCTGAGAACACATCCACATGGACCCCATAAAGGNCTCTGTCTCTGAAGCTTTCATCACTTGGAGGGTCTTATACATTTCATCAAGAAATTCCTGCGGATCGGCCTCTGGGTCTATGCCTGAGAACTCTGGAGGGGCTAACCGCAAAAACTGGTTAACTTTGGAGCTGGTAGAATCTCCCTGTCCGCTAGAGGATGTAGGGGCATCCTGAGATCTCTGGGCCTGAGCGGCCACTAACTGGGTCAACATATGGATGGCTCCTCTAAGGTCCGCATCAGAAACCTCGGGACCAAGAGCTGGAACGGTGCCAGAATCAGGAATTTTGGCGGGAGGGATGGTGGCACCCTCTGCCGCTGCAGGAACAGTAACACTCAGGTCTAGGACAGACGGGCCAGGTAGGTTCAAGGCTGGGGAGTCACTCTCACCCACGGCATCAGGTACATGATTCATAGCCTCCCTCGGGGTGGCATTGGCCCCAAGGCCGAGTCTTGCTCTCTTCTTAGGTGCCATTACTGAAAAATTCGGAACAAAGCACGAGTTGGACTTAGATTCTTTCACATTCACTTCACCGCACGATACAGAATAACAAGGAAGTGGGAAATTTCCTAAATGTCCATGCAGCCCCCCACTTATAGATGTGGTCGACTTCACACCGATAAGTAGGGCTCTACTAGACACGGCTCCGAGACATCCTAGGACTCCTTAAAACCTTAGGCTCTGATACCAAGTTTGTCATGCCCCGAATTCGAGGGACATGACCGGCGCCCGACTGGGTAGCCCCAGCCAAGCGAACCTAGATGCCTTTCCTAACCCACATGTTACCCCATGTTTTCCTTACTCAATTATTCCAAGAAATTGCCAAATAATTAACTAAGAACACTTTTTAACTTACAAAACACATACATACTTACATAATAGTAATAAAATCACCAACTCGTTACCAATGTATGAAAACATGGATCTACACAAGTTTCTAACCCACATCTACTGTCTACGGAGCCTCTAAAAGTAAAACAGGATAATATAGTATTTGCCAGTAACAAGGCTCCGGCTATACCTTACACAAAAATCAAAATAAAACTCCGAAAACAAGCGGCCTGAGCCACGCAGGGCCACGAGAGGAAAGGGGCTCACCAAAAAGCTGATGGAGGACGAAGGGGAGATACGATCGGTGGACTGAAGTACCTGCTACCGATCCACCTACAATCATAACACGAATGTAGCGCCCCCGGCAAAAGGGACGTCAGTAAATTTGAATTGTACTGGTATGTATGAACAAACTTTGCTCCAAGTAAACTCGAACCATAAGCAAGAAAGTAGCAGTAATAAAAGTGACAGTCAAATCCACAAGGAGGGAACAATTAAGCCAACAGGTATACAATCTCTCCTCCATAAACAAGTACGTAGTTGTAATGGAAATAACAATCAAATCCACAAAGAAAGAGCAATCAAACCAACAAGTGTACAATCTCTCCTGTTTCCCCTTCCACATTTCCGCATCAATAATTTTCACAATTTGTTCATAGTTCATTTCAATAGCGATTTCGATCGCTTTCCAACCTTATTACCTCGGCCACCCTTATCACCACAACCCACACCTTATTTATTCGTGTTGCGGCGCGCAACCCAATACCACCGAACAATCACCATTAACAAACAACACAACAACAACGACAATTCACAAAGAACAACAACAACAATTTACATGAAATTCCATAGCCATCAATACCATTTCCATGTATTCCACTACTCATATGCATTGATAGGTCACGACGATAATTTCCCACGACAAACCACATATGTTACTACCACGGTTATTCCGAGCACATCAATTCCCATTTCCTTCCATTACTTGTTTCACAGTTCTTACCACATAGCACATTCACAATCGCAGACTTGGTTTATTTCTGATTACTTGCATCAATATAGAGAAGGCACAATCACAATCACTCAACCATACCAATCACAAGAATTTTACAAACAAATCACGTACAAATCACATACCAAGCATTAAAACACCCCAACAAGGCGATTTTACAAGTTCAAAGTTAGCCATACATACCTGGAGCCGTATTCCCTTTTAACTTCTATTTTCAATTCACCAAATGGTCTAGCAACGTTAATCTAGTGCACAAGTTAACGCGTATGACTTAGAAAAGAAGTTCACAATTTCTACTCAAACTTATTTAGGTTACCAGCCCATCTTTGTACCATCTTTTACTCTTACCCAATTACTCTCACTAGGTTTTAGGTTATAGAATGACATGCATGAATGAGTTCAACCACTATTTTCAAAAAACCAATGCATGAGACTCCTCCCCCCCCCCCCCCCCAGTTTGAACCAGAAATTCAGTGAAAAGGGTTAGGTATGTTACCTGCAAGAAAAGGGGGATGAAGATAAGCTTGAAATTTCTCGGCCCGGATGGTTTTGAAGAATCAAATTTGGAGAAGATGACTTTCTCTCTCAAGACTCTCTCTTCCTCTCTCTTATTTTGTGCAGAAGGTCGTTAAAAATGAGGGGCTGGGGGTGTTTTATTAAAAAAGGGGGTCGGGTATAAAATTTAGAAAGTAGAAGCCCGAGCAAGATCTGAGGTCGCATTCTGCGATCGCATTTTGCATTGCAGAACTGACCTTCCCAAATCCTTGAGGAAGTTATGCGACAACTATGCGGTCCGCATGTTGGTTATGCGATCGCATAATAGACCGCATTTTCAACATTAATTTTGACAACTCTTCTGTTTCACTCGGCGGTAGGAATGCGGTCCGCATACTAGATCTGCGACCGCATTCTGGGCCGCAGAATGGCATTTTCTGGAAAAATTGATTCTTTTGATTTTTACAAGCTTAGATCAATACCAAGGGTCCGAACCGCGGCGAGCTTGCGAGCCGCGAAGAATTCTACGCATTCCTAACACATATTCGGAGTTGACACCACAAGATACTAGGTTTTGAGCCAAAAATTTTACGGGGCCTCACATCCTCCCCCACTTAAAATCATTCGTCCGCGAATGAGGACCTATTTCAAGCTTTTCAATATTTCAAAGATCAGTTGGTTTTGAAAACATGTTATGAAGATTCCTACACCTTTCACTATTTATTTCGCCAGAGTTTCCTTTGTAATTTGGACATCTCTACCTGACAGAGGGCCCCCGAAACACAATTCCAAAACACCATAACAGAATTACAACCATCCATACAACTGTTATACAATTTCCTACCGTAACAATTGCACACATTTGTTCACTTGATATGCTTTGCGTACGAATCAGTTATTTCAATGAGTTTCACATAATTTAGCCATTTAACACATTAGAAGCATACAAGTAATTCATTACCAACTTATACAACCATTAATTGATTACTTAACACAAGAGTCTTTATAAGGCTTTCATTTACCAAAGAAATGTTCACATGACTTGAAACAATCCCTACACCTATAAGTCTTGCACAACTAGAGGGACTTCACTAGCATTTAGGAAGGAATCAACTTGGACACAATGGTAGTTGTTTTAGAAATAGAAAGGCCACATAATTTCTTCTAGACTTGATCAAACAGGTGGGGATATTTCTCTTTCATTTCCTTCTCCGCTTCCCATGTAGCTTCCTCAACTTGTTGACTTCGCCACAACATCTGAGGCAACTTCCTTATTTCTCAACTTACGGACTTGTCTATCAAGGGCCAGAACCGCGGCGAGCTTGCTCGCCGCGAAGAATTCTACGCATTCCTAAGACATATTCGGAGTTGACACCACAAGATACTAGGTTTTGAGCCAAAAATTTTACGGGGCCTCACAGATTTATTATTATTTCATCATTCCAACCTCGATTTTGGTGTCTGGTTAATGATTTAAATTGAAAAAATTGGGAATTTTAGCAAAAACTTTATAAAATATAAATTGATGGCTTGAAGGCCAATTTGAGGTCGGAATTGAATGATTTTTGTATGGTTGGACTCATATTGGAATGGGTGTTCAGAATTTGTGAGTTTTGTCAGGTTTCGAGGTGCGGGCTCGGGGTAGACGTTTTGGTTTTCATTAATGATCGAAGATTTATTATCAGAAATTATTTCCTATGGCTTTTGTTTATAATATTAAGTTATTTTTCATAGATTCGAGCTATCCGGAGGTTGTTTCACATGGGAAGGGCTTCTTAGAGTAATGATCTAGTTTCTCTGAGAAAAGTATTTTGTCTAACATTGTGTGGGAGAACTACCCTTTACGATTTGGGTTATTGTATTAATTGAATTATGCGTGAGACATGTACACGAGATGACGAGTGTGTACAGGGGCTCATATGTGATATGTTGACCAATTTAGACTCATAGTCTTATTTCATGCATTTAATTGAAAGTGTCAAATCATATTATGTATTCCATTATTTTGTTCACTCTTACATGCCTTCTTTGATGTTGTTAGTATATGTCCTATCTTTTAATGTCAAATTTGCTCTTATATGCCTTAATTAAAGATGTTAATTACCTCTCTTTTTGTCATGTTACATCCTTTATTGTTGAGTTATTCTTATATGGAGTTGTTATTACATGAAGACTTTTTGTATTGAGTTATTCTCATGCACTTAGACGTAGTTACTATTTCACACTATCTCTTTTATTGTTAAGTCTATGTTATACATTTGAATTGGAATTGTCTGTGGGAATACGTTCATTTTGAGTTATTGATGTTGAAGTCGTTTGCAACTATGTATGTCACTTACTGGTTTATGTCTACTGATTAAATAGGTCAATTCTGTTATTAGCTCAACATGTGTTAGGATTACCTAGTCTTAAGGACTAGGTGTCATCACGACATCCTATAGTGGGAATTTAGGGTCGTGATAAGTGGGTATCAAAGCTCTAGTGCTACGAGTCATAAGCAAATTCAGTAGAGTCTTGCGGATCGGTACGGAGATGTCTGTACTTATCTTCGGGAGGCTACAGAATTATTAGGAAATTCCACTTCTTTGATTCCTTATTGTTCGACATTGATTCAACTCGAAGCACATATATGAAATTCCATTGCATCCACTCGTATATGATATTGTGTACTCGGTATCAGCTATACACCGATGGTTTCTGATGCTGCAAATGGGCTACGAGGGGGCAATAGATGCTCGATCATTGTCTCGAGGTGTTTTCTAGACTAAGGACGCTGACGTATTAGTAAATATTCAGGTATTCAAGTGTGAGATGCAACTAGTTCTTGTACATAATTGGTGCTGTATGAGCTTATGAAGGTTGGTATTGCGGATCAACGGATGTTATGTCCTATGGCTTCACGCTAAGTGGTGCAGTCTACTATCGACAATCGGATTGCATGGTCATATATTATATTAGTTCTTGTCTGAGGTATATTTGGTATTAAAAGATTCCTCGAAATTGTATATGGCTAGGGTCAGAGCTTTTTATCAGATAGTGTTGGGACATAGAAAATTTCTGTATAACTATTTAATTCTATATTTTAGTATTAGAAAGGCTAGAGAAATCGATTAAGGTTCGCAGAAGGTCTCTTTAGAGTAGGTATCTCGGTCGCGACATTATTGCGTACTTCAAAGGAAATATAACGGTTTATGGGCTTTCGGACGTTGTGGTTCATGCTAGGATCTCCTACATGAGCTTGGTTTAGGATCATTGTGTACCAACGAGGAGAAGTGTTCACATAAAGACAAGTTAGGAGGATTTAAAGAAATGGGTCAGCTTGGCGGTGTTAAGTCAGCATGGCAATAAAGGTAATTACTTATTTTTGTGTGGTACTGCTTTACCAATGTTTTGCGGAAGTACTCTTGGGTTTGACGGTTTACGTGACTTGATTGAGTTGGGGATAATCAATTCTGATAGCTTAGCTATGTGTAGACGGGTCTCGAAGAGCTCTTGACAGTATTTTGACTTGCGGATGCTTGACTGGTACTACGATCGCCTGATTGATGGACCGCTGATGTTCAGATTTTGCTATATGGGACGAAAAAATTATAGAATTATTTCTCGTGGGAGGATTTTGTATGGGGAATGTGTCAGTTATTTGAGTAGTGTAGCTGGGATCGTAGGGATATTCTGGTATTCTATGGATTTGAAGACTAAGAGGGTTCTCAAAGGCAGATTATTCTATGGTTATGAATGCTAAAGGCATTCTATGCGGTTAGCGACTGATGGTATGTGCTATAGATATGTTGTTGTGTGATTTTTGTGAGGTATCAACCTATTTCGGAAGGATCAGAATTGATTTGGAGGCCACTGGTAGGCCGAATGAGAATGCGTATTACACATCGGGACAGATTTGTTTACCCAGGCACAACTGATGTTAATGGTGGTGTCATCGATTAGAGTTGATCTTATTCGTATTCTAACATATTCCATGTGTTAATCTCCCGTGCTACGTTGTGTTGTGCGAAAGTTGACTATTTGCACATCTTATACGGTACTGTTTGGGCATTGTGGCGGGATTCGAGCAAGGTGACTCTTGGGGTGTTGCATGGTTGACTACACCTTGATTATGGTTTTTAGTTTGTGATATATAGCGATATCCGTTTCTCCACGGTCATGGTCATGCGCTTCACGTGTTTCTTGTTGATATGCATATGTATGTTGAATGTGAGCCTCATGGTTCGACGTATTCCATTTTGACGGGTGTCTTGATTTGGTCACACATCGCAATGGGGTTATGTTGGGATATGATCCTTGAGCGTATGTAGTATATTTCTTTCTCCTTCTGTGTTGGGTTTGTAGCATCACGCCTGGTGGTGGTATTTTTTGAGCTGGCAGGGCAGTTCTTTCATTTCATTCTCTTTCCATCATTGGGTATATCTGAGATATTGTTCGTTGGTGCAAAGATTTCATGGTATGTGTCTCAAAATAGGATTGGTGTGCCATGTTGGCAGAGCCGTTTGTATTTGATGGGGTACGGTTATTTGTCCTGGAATGAGTGCTATCGGACTTTATTAAGGTATGATGGAAGGATAATATCACTAGTAAGCTTAGATTTCGGCTAAGGTTCTTTTCGGGTAAAGAACTCCATGACTTGTGGATGTGATGTGTAGTTATGAGTTTCTGCGTGTTTCATTAATCATTGGCAGTGTATGAATATTTCGAACAAGGTTTTTATTGATATGAGGTTAGATACATATACCAGATTTGCTATTTGAGTAGCTATTGTGGTCGGGAGCTATTGCTATGTGTATCCGGGTTATGTGGAATATCATGTGATCATACTTGGGATATAATTACAGCTTGATACAACTTGATTCAGACATATACAACCAATAGATGCAAGAATCGGGTATTATAATGAATTTCGAAATTTGGAGATTGGGTTCTTAGGGTTGTGAGCTATGATTGAGGTAAAGATCTTTGGTTAGATTGTCTTTTCGGACTTATATAGGTGGAGGTGATGTGGGATCACCCATGGGTATGTGTATGACAAGTTAATACATTGATTTGATAGCTTTAGCATGACTCTTGGCACGTTCGAGGACAAACGTATATTTAAGTGGGGGAGAATGTAACGACCCGATGGTCATTTTGATCTTTACTGTTCCATTTGTTGGTTTGAGGTTTTGAGCAGCTTCATGTTATGTATTATAACTTGCGTGTATGATTGGTTTTAGTTTTTGAGCGGTTCAGGATTGATTTGGAAGGATGATTCTCGTTTTAGAAGCTTTAAATTTGAAGAGCTGACCAAGGTTAGACTTTTGGATAAACGGAATAGGAATCAGATTTTGATTGTTCCAATAGGTTCGTATAATGATTTGGACTTGTTCATATGTTCGGATTTGGTTTGAAGGTTCCTAAAAGAGTTCGACACTATGTGTCAAAAGTTGGCAATTTGAAGAACTTAAGAGTTCATAAGTTTGACCAAGCATTGACTTTGATGTTATTGCACTCCAATTGGTATTCAGAGACTTTGGATTGGTATATATAGTTGAATTGAACTCGTGTTCAATGTTTTAAAGTATTTCGAATCGTTTTAGTGTGATTCAAACACTCTTTTGAAAAAATAAAGTTTTAACAACTTAAGAGAAATTTTATTCGGTTTGAACCTCGATTCTTTATTTTGATGTTTGTGTGTTTTGAGGCTTTGGATAAGTTTGGATGATGTATTTGTACTTGTTGGTATGATTGGATGGGTCCTGAGGGGCTCGGGTGTGGTTTGGATCATTGGTGGAGAAACTGTTAAGTTAAGGATTTGATATTCGACCATGGTCAATATCTGGTCAAGATGACCATTTTTTGGTGTTTTGAGTGCGCGAGCAGGTTCGTAACGAGTTTTATGATTGAAATGCATATATGGTTTGTATCTAGGAGGTTTCGAATAGGTTTTGGGTGCTAACAATTTTTTTTCTTCATATTGCTGGGTTTTTTTCTTTGCTGGTGCAAGTAATTACGAGAATGCCATTTTAATATCCCTGAATTTTTCAGTTTTCTTTCAAAACATCATAGCTCCCTCATTTTAAAGGCAAATTGAGTGATTCAAAAGGCTATATTTGGTGTAATCTCGCAAGGATCTTGTTTATATTATCGAATAATAGTTTTGGGATCATCTAGGACCTGACCGCTGCTGCATTTTTTTCTTCTTGTTTTAGAATTTAGTCACTTTTTCTCATAAGGTTGTTTTGCTCGGTTTTGGGCAATTACGACCGAAGTTTTACACTTAGATTAGGGTATGTATTTTTTACTCAGATTTGTTATTATTTCATGATTCCAACCTCGATTTTAGTTTTTGATTAATGATTTAAATTGGAGAAATTGAGGATTTAGTAAAAACTTTCTAAAACACGAATTAATGTTTTCAAGGTCGATTTGAGGACAGAACTGAATGATTTTGATACGGTTGGACTCGTATCGAAATGGATGTTCAGAATTTGTGAGTTTTGTCAGGTTCCGAGGTACGGTCCCATGGTGTACGTTTTGGGTTGACTTTTTGGTTTTAATTAAAGATCAAAGCCTTATTATCTGTAGTTTATTTCATACGACTTTTATTTATAATATTATATTATTTTTGCTAGATACAAACCGTTCAGAGGTTATTTCACACGGGAAGAGCTTCATAGTGTATAGAGTTAGCTTATTGAGATAAGTTTGCCTAACTTTGTGTGGGAGAACTACTCATTAGGATTTGGATTGTTTGTATTAACTGAATTATGTGGGAGACGTGTACACGAGCTGATGAGTGTGTACACGGGCTCATATGTGGTATTTTGATTGGTTTCGACTCTTAGGCTTCTTTCATGCACTTCATTGAAATTGTCATATCATATTATACCTTACATTGTTTAGTTTACTCGTACAAGCCTTGTTTAACGTTGTTAGTACATGTTTTATCTCTTATTTTTAGGTTTGCTCCTATATACCTTAATTTAAGGTTTTACCTCTCTTATTGTCATGTTACATCCTTTATTTTTGAGTTATTCTTATTTGGAGCTGTTATTACATGAAGTTTATTTGTGTTGAGTTATTCTCGTGCATTTAAACTTGGTTACTAATTCATACTATCTCTTTCATTGTTAAGTCTATTTTATACATTTGAATTGGAATGGTCATTTCATGGGAGTACCTTCATTTTGAGTTATTGAAGTTGAACTCGTGAAAGCTTATAGAACATTGGAGTTGAGGTTGTTGATCATTGATATATCTTTCCTTGTTGAGTATTTCTCATTCATTTTGTTATTTTGAGATTCTGGTACGCATTTTGGTTGAGTCGTGGCTATGTGTTTTTGTAACATTGATATTGTTGATTTTGAAAAGTTGTGGTATCTGAGCATGCATGGCGCGAGATTTTATTGTCTGGTGATATTGAAGCGCATGCGGATGTATAAGGATAGAGGTTGATATGCATGCGGCGACATAAGGTGGGTTCATGCGCATGTTTCCAGTAAGGAATTACTTGAAGCCACGCGGCGACATAAGGGGGCTAATGCGCATGTAGCTATTTCGGAAAAATATTTTCGAAAATATCTAAATGTAAGGCTCACGTGGCGATATAAGGAAAGATTATGATTGTGAATTGAGAAATGTGAATATGAGGTATGGTACCTCGATGTGATTCTTATTGTACATTCTATGATTGAAATACTTGTTGACTTGAACGGTTATTGTTCTTCCTACCTACATTCATTCATTCATTCATTTGTATTTTGATTGAAGTTGGTTATTCATTGTTATCTTAGTGTTGGAATGATTGTAGCATCTTGTGTGAATCATGCATTTCACGTGTTTTGTTGTGTTGCTTTAACATGCCAATCTCTGCCTCTATTATTACTTGGTAAATTGATTGTCAATGTGAATTTACTTGCGTGGAGTCATTATCTCATATTCTGTTGAGTTGTTGATAACATAATAGTATAAATAAAAGAATTATCAACATGCTTTGTTCTAAGTGTTTCATAAGATAAAATTAGTTATCTTGTTCGGTGCTTTACTTTTTTAAAATGATCATCACATTTTTACTTTAATTGGGTTCTCAAATTATACCTATCACCCTATTTGATGTTTACTTTACTTAAAATTGTTATCACATTCTACTTTAATAAATTCTATATTTAATTCGATAATTTAAATAATGTTTTACTTTGTTTAAACACGATATTTTTACTATACTTTATTACTTTATAAACTAAGATCATCTGATACTCTATTTTGTATTAATTCTGCTTATCTTGCTTAAATTGATTTAAAAAACTCATTATCTCATTTGACGCCTTACTTTATTCAAGATTGGTATTATGCCTTATTATGTTTAAATATATCTCTCAAAATTTTTAATTGATATTTGATACAGATACAATGTACATGGTAGCACGTGGGCTTTGTTGTGTGAAGGTGATTGTTATTGTGGGCACGAGGTGCCAGACGTGTAACATTTGGAAATTGTAGCTCATGATTTGTGGTTACGAGGTGTTGTACATCGGGATAATTCTTGTTTTACGTCCATGCATTGGAAAAGATTTATTAATTGAGGTGTCATATGTTTTTCCTTGTTTGAGTTCATTCATATTTCATCTGTGTTCTGATTCTATTGTTGCTTTATTACCCGTCCACTTCTTGCTGCCATTTGTGCTTCTATTATTTTTATTGTGCGCTGTAAATCAATAATCTTTCCCATGTTGATCTTGCATTGATGTTCTTCCCATTGTTAGCTTTATGTTATTTCTTGTACATGTTTCTATGGCTAGTAGGTGTCTTGACCTAGCATAGTCATTGCTCTACTATGGTTAGGCTTGACACTTACTGGGTACGCTGTGGTGTACTCACGCTATGCTTCTGCACATTTTTGTGCAGATCCAAGGAATTCTAATCATGTTGTTAAGAGTTGTGGTTGCGCAGCGAGATACAATAAGGTATATCTGCTTGACGTTCGCAGGATTAGAGTCACCTTCAGATATTATCTTTACTGCTATTTATTTTCAATTCAGAATAGTATTGTATTTAGAAATTCTAGTGTATGTCAGTAGAGCTTATGACTCCTTACTATCGGTTTTGATAAATGTATCTGATAAGCCTCAAACTAGGCCACGTCGTCAAGAACTCTCTCTTTACTAGTGCCCTTACCTGCTATTGTGTTAGTCCTCAAGCCAGCTATAACATTTCTAATTACAAGCTTCTCTGTATCATTAGCATACATGTCCGGACTCAAAATTTTATTATTCAGCTCTATAGCTGGATTTGGATTGGAAAGAAGGTTAACAAACTCCTAGATGCCTTGTAGCTTCCTGATTATATAATATGGCGCACAACACATCTATATGCGAGACTCTAATAGACATAACTTGGAGACTCCCTAGGACAGACATGTTCTGATACCAAGTTTGTCAGGTCCAAACTGGAGGGGAACGACGGGCACTCAGGCCTACATCACCGAGTACCAACATAACATGCATCCATAACAATGCAATCATGCGTAAATGGCCGAAAAGCTGCCATGAGACAATGTGATTAAAACATGAAAGAAAACTCATCAAAGGACGACCGTAAATGATATACAAGATTTTATACATGAGACATACGGGCCTACAAGGCAACCATGACCATCAGTACACATAACATCTATCTACAAGCCTCTAGAGAGCACATAAATAAAATAAGGTTGGGACAAGACCCGACATACCCAACTATGTATATACATACAACCACGATACCTATCAGCTCACTAAATAGCTCCAGAAAAATGGGAGCGTGAAAACCTTCAGCTTAGTCAAGTCACCTACTGCGAGGTATCATCTGAATCTCTATCTATAAATGCAGGCATGAAATGCAGCATCCCTGCAAGGGGTCATTAGTTGTACGATGTATTGAATATGTAAGGCAAGTAACATTAAAATATGTAACGTGAAGGAAGAGTGCATAAGTCAACCTAAAATTCATAACGAGCCTCTGAGGGCATGCATTGTCACAATCATCGATATATATGCATGTCTGTAAAAATCAAGCCACTCAACGAGGACATATAATATAATATCAAGCCACTCTATGGGGCAAATCATGTCATAGTATAACGTACCCAGCCTAAAAGAGGACTCAGACGTACCCGGCCTTAATAGGACTCAGAAATGTCTTATGTCATATTATAATGTACCCAGCTTCAAAGAGGACTCGGTCATACTCGACCTTAATAGGACTCGCTAATGTTAAAACCAGCTGCAGCAGTGTACATATAAGTGTCGTACTCGGCCGATTATAGCACGACTCGGTAAGAAAATAGACACATATATATAAGTGCAATCCAAGCAGTAACTCTGAAGGGCCTTGTGGATCTGATCAGAGTGACTCAAGGTTGTTATCTTCCTATTATCGTTATGTAATTGTGTCAGTATCAATTGTCCGAGAGTCAACGAGGATCATAAAGAGAAATAAGATTCAAAGGATATCAAGGGGGGAAGTGATACCAACAAAGAAGTATAAGAGTCATGAACTACAACAATATGAAACTGTGAGGTTCACAAGCTTTAATCTTGAGAATAGCGTTCCTTTTGAAGTAACGACGTTATAGTTACGTTCTTTGTAGATCATGCCAAAAGAAAGAATTATTGAGCCTTAACATACCTCAGTTGTTTACTTAGCGAATCAACATATACCTTCCCAAAGACTACAATCCATATTAAGACAGTAAAACTTGTAGTTATTTCCATAGAAGGACTCGCAAACATGCTTCTAAGCTAGTAGGTCAGTTGTAGAAATCAGACAACATTTGCCTTATAAAATTCCTCTTCCATCCAACTCAAACCAGCACTAGAATAATAGGAACAACATCAACAATAACGTATCCGAGATATTCCAACATAATCAGATCAAAACCAAGCTCAAAACACTTGCAAAGTAATACACACACACGAACACCTTAATCTTCACTTCCAATATCATGTTTTGTATGTTTCATTCATCAATTGATATAAGCATTTAGACACGCATAAAAAAAGAAACCATGTCATAATACAATTATTTTTTTTCACAATTTCAAGCCATCACTAATCATATTTATCACCTCAAAATAGCTTAACAAAACAGTAGCCATATCCTAGGCTGTTCCAATGCTATCTTGTAGTATTTTGCTTCAAAAACCACACCAACATAGAATTAAACTTAAGCACAAGTAAGGATATGAATGTATCTTGCGACAACTTCTGTCGACTTTTGTTCTACCACTTTTTTGACTTCAAATTAACATACAAATATTATATGATTCAAGTACCTCAAAGCACGACCTCCTTAGCATATTAAGCACTCCTAGTTTTACCCCGGAGGTACGGGTTATAAAATCTTTGATTAATTTAGCCTCCAATCCTCACAATACTTACGTAACACCTGTGCTAACTTATCTTTACCTTTGTAAAGATCCTTAAACGCTCCATCTTATTGGTTCACTTAAGACGCATTTCAATATGAATCTACAGGGTGTAACAAGAAAATATTAGCTAGAAAACAGTTATGAGTTTCAAGCTTAACTTTCTTATTTATTGTCAATTGTTACATGGTCATGTGTATATATACACTGTATTCTATGTCATTAGCTAATAGAATTGTATATCTACATAACCTCATGATGTGCGGCTAGTCCCTAGAGTCCAAACCTAGTTCATATTATTTAAGTTGGTGTTGGGATTTTGTACAACACCTAGGTTGACCTCAAAACGTGAAATTGCTTCTTGGAAAATGGTTTGGTAAATATATAACCTATTTGTTGTAATGAAGGTATGAAGTTTTTCACCATAGCACCTTGGACAATCTTTTCTCGTACAAAATGATAATCAAGCTCGACATGCTTTGTGCGAGCATGCATTACTAGATTGGATGTATGATAAAGATAACTAATGTTGTCTAGGAACAATAATGAAGGACGAGATAATGATATTCTGATGTCCTTTGAAATATAGGTCACTTATGTGAGATCTGCAGCGAGCGATGCCAATGTTCGATACTCACCGTCTGCGCTAGACTTAGTGATAGTATTTTGCTTCTCTAAGGACCAACTAATACATTCGGAGCTAAGAAAAAGACAAAGACCTAAGGTGGACCTTCTAGTAACGGGGGAGCCATCCCAATCTACATCATAGAACCCAACAAGGTTAAGAGAGATGAAATGCGCAGACCTAGATAAGGAGTCCCCGTAATATAACGAAGAACTCGTTTTACGCTAGATCGGTAAACATTAGTCAGGCAATGCTTAAATTGGCACAAGAGGATAACATCACGACATATTTCAGGCCTAGTGAGAATAAGGTACTACAAGGCACCCACAATACTCCTATCTTTTGTGACATCAAATATAAAACACGCTAAGTCACGGAGATTATTCTTAATAGAGAGTGGAGTTTTTATTGGTCGGGCATCATGCATCTTTGTGCGATGGAGAATGTCTGATATATACTTATGTTGGCTAAGAAAATATCCGTTTTTGGTGTGATAGACTTCAATACCAAGAAAGTTGTATACGGTAGAAATCGGGGCTACCCGATTTCGTTCTTCAATAGAAGAGGTGATACCACATCAAGAGGTGGGGACACTCAGCTCGGGGTCGAGGCTCCATTCTAATATCGAGGTCGAGGTCGATAACTTTTATTCGGGGTCAGAAGAAGTCCAACTACGAGATAATACTGTTATGGTTCGGTAACAGAAAGAGCAAGATTCTCGGAACGACCCGATTATCACGACGTAAATTCCGGAACGGATTAGTCCTTGCCAGTTAAACAACTGTCCAACAAGATTCCCTACTATAATTAGAAGTGTACCTTTTTTAGGATTCACCTATTATATAAAGGGGGGGGGGGAGGGGGGGCGATTCATTTGTAAGACACAATTCATTAACAAGAGAATATACATTCACCACTTTCTTGCTTACTATCACACTTGCCTTATAGTTTACTATTCTTACTAGCCCACCTCGAGACTGTCATAGCTCGAGGTCGAGACTTGGCTTGCATTCTGGTTTGGCTTGCTTTACTCTTCAATATATATATTTAACTCCTTGTTTATCAATTGGTATTGGATTAAATCTCATATCTTTAAAACCACAATATAAGTTTAATTGTTACTCGGATTTTAGGGTAAACAGATTGGCGCCCACCATGGGGCTAAGGATAATAGTGATTGTGTCAGTGCTGATTCTGATAAAAGACATTATTTTCAGACTTGTTCTTGTCAAGAATTTTTGTTCTCAGGTTAAAACTTGTCAAATTCACAAAACGCACCCGCACATGGTGATGATGGTCTTGGATTTCAGGGGGAAAATTATAACGTAATTGCTCAAGGAGCCGGGGTACCACTGGCTAATCTTGGGGGAGTGTCGATCGATCCAGTCGATATCAGTTTGCACATTGCTTTGAATGCGGATTTAGGCGCGGACCCCGAAGGGAGTGTACAAAGGGAAGGCCGATATGGTGGCCAAGGAACACAAGGCGTAGGATACGGGGGAGTTAGCCTCCAGGTAATATCCGAGATGCTACAGGCTAAGCAGGTTGTTATTGCTCATCTTCAGTCAACATAGAACCCCGAGCGTGGTTGAACTAGAGATCACTCTCCATACCGAGCTAGTGCCAAAAAGGTTGAATGGTAAAGGATCTGGGACTGATCCTGTAATTATGAAGATACTCGAGGATCTTACCAAAAGAAACGAGTCGTGAGAGAAGAAAACCGAAGATAACGATAAAAAAGTAGAAACATACAATTACCGGGTTGATCATATATCATAAAAGGTTCATATGCAAAAAAGTTCGTGCAAAAGCCTTTTGCTCAGAGTGCAGCTCCAAAGCCCATTTCTAATAAATTCCGTATGCCGGATATACCTAAATACAACGGGACAACCGATCCTAATGAACACATCACGTTGTACACATGCAGGATTAAAGGAAATGACTTAAGTGATGACGAGATCGAGTCGGTTTTATTGAAAATTTTTGGGGAAACTTTGTCAAAGGGAGCAATGATTTGTTATCACAACTTGCCGTCGAATCATTTGGCATGTTAGTAGACGCCTTCATGAAGGCGCACGCGGGGGCCGTAAAGGTTGCAACAAGGAAATCAGACGTTATTAAGATAGACAGAGGGGTGATGAAATGCTGAGGGAGTTCGTATCCCGATTTCAAATGGAACGCATGGAGTTTCCAACGGTCACAGATGATTGGGCCATTCAAGCTTTCACCCAAAGGTTGAACGAGCGATGTTCGATAGCGTCACGACAGATAAAACAAAACTTGGTCGAGTATCCAGCCGTGACCTGTGCATATGTGCAAAACCAATATCAATCGAAGATCAGGCTCGAGGACGACCAATTAGGAACCCCTTCCAATTCAGTACATCCAAACAGGTTGGCAGTTAAAACCCAGAGGGACATCGAGAGGGAACCAAGGTCGAACGGGGAGCGATATCAACCATATACTGTGGATCGAAGGAACAATGGCTCGGGATGCAATCCACCCCCCCTGGAGTGATCAAAGGAACGATCGAGGACAAACTTCTAGGGGATTTATGAGTAAAAGCGGTTTCAATAAGCATGTCGGTCCCGTTGAGGCACCTCGACTGTCGGAATATAACTTTAGCACTGATGCATCAGGTATTGTATCACCAATAGAAAGGATCAAAGATAATAGATGGCCCAGACCCATACAGATCGATCCTTCATAAAGAAACTCAAATTTGTTTTGCAAATATCATGGCACGCATGGTCACAAAATCGAGTATTGCGGGTAATTAAGGGAGGAGGTATGTAAGGTCCTGGAAAATTTCGCTAAGTAATTTAGGATTTCGTGGTGCCACGTAGGCTAATTATAATATTTTATGTGCTATTAACATGGTGGGCATCAATTGGGCTTGGTAAATAAGTGTACGAGTCTTATGGTAAGTATTTGGGGTGCAAGGAAAGGCCTAAGCCTAAGTCAAATTGGAAAATTTCATAATAGGCTAAGATTCCAAATGAGTTTGCACAAGTCCACACTTTGAGCGTGCATATCTAAATATGTATAAAATTGTATGTGATGAAAAACCCATCATATGAAAGGTGTTCGAGTCTAGTTTCCAACGCTTTAAAACCTTTGTCATTTGGACATTCCTACACAAAGTGATGATCAAATTACCAAAGGCTGAAAAAATGCGATCCTGTGTCGAATCTGCGATCGTAAATCTGTCGCATTTTTGCCTCCGTGATCGCAGATCTGTCGCAGATTGGTCCAGTGTTGCCCAGTTTTGGGCACTTATTTCCCGATGCATTATGCGGCCCACATTCTTGTTTTGCTGTCCATTATGCGATCGCAGACCCGATTTCGGAGGCTTATTTTTTCTATTTTTATAACCCGACCCCATTTTAATATACAGTCTTTGGGGCTTCATTTGGGGTCATTTTCTACTGATTTTAGAGAAAGATGAGATCATATAGAGAGAGAAGGATCCTAGCTTCATAATCACCCATCTCTTGCTCAAGTCTTCAAAAATCAAAGAACCCAATCACATGTTCTTCATCTAAGAGGTAAGGTTCTATACATTAGACTTTAATTTCGAGTTTGGGGCATAAGATGGGTTATTGAGGTATGATTCTTGGGTGTAATAGCATTATGTATTCATGCATGAACAAATTAGGATTGTGGGAAGATTGTTGAACATAAATAAGTAAAGATTGGGTTGGGGAATGAAGGAAACCTTGTAGAAGAGATTTGAAATCAAGATGCTCAACTAGTATTTGATAAAATGCTCAAATGAGCTGAAACCATGAATACCTTCCTAAATTATGTTCAATTTTGTTATGTCTCAAAGTAGATTGGGATTGCTAGAATTTCCGGAACGTCGTAGTAACTTAAGGAAAGCTTAAACAAGGTATGTATGGCTAAAACCCCATCTTCCTAGAAATTGAGCTCCCACGGTGTCCATGTAAAATTGTAAGTCCAGAATTTGATTGACGTAGTATTTGTTGTTTCAAAGGAATTGGTGTTGCAAGAATATATGTGAAAAGTGTGTCCCAAGATGTTCAATATGCTATTCTTGATAAATTGGTGATATATGAAGAATGTGAACTATATGCTAAATTGCCTAGATTTCAAGTCAAGTTTAAATTGTGATTATGATGCCAAATCATGTGATTCTCTCTCTATGCATACAACTTGAATTGCTCTTGTAGGTGCCCATTACCTTAAATTGAAAGCTTGATGTTGAAAGTGAAAGAGATGTGGAATGTGAGTTGTGAAATATGGCCTAGCGCCAAGTATAATGTGAAAATTGTGGCCCTAAGTGCCTATGAGTTGATACATGTGAAACCAAAGATTGAAGTGACATGATTAACGGAGAAATGGTAAAGTCTCGGGGAGACAAATTAGCCGATCGGGCCATGATCGGACACCATGTTATACACACATGGTGGTAATGCATTGATAATTAGAACTGGAAAGTGAGAATGAAATAATGGTAACGTCTCGGGGAGACGGCTTAGCCGATAGGGCCGTGATCGGACTCCGCTCAAGAAAGCGGTGGTATAGTGAACGATGATGCAACAATATGGAATGCCCCAAACTAAAGTTATGGAAATTGTGTGAAAGCTATGTGATCTCTTATTTGTATTTGATGACATGGTTATTGTTTAAAAGCTTTGTTGATCCTTATGATTTCTTTATTCTAGTATGGTTGTTCTTTCTAACGAGATGGTGTTTAGTTATACATACTAGTGCTATTCGATGGCACTAACGTCCCTTCTGCCGGGGGCGCTACGTCTTAATAGGGAGGTAGGTCTTTCTATAGCAGGCAGTGTTGGTCGCAGCTAGTGCCGCATCATCGTTTCAGCTGACTTGGTGAGCCCCACTTCGTTTCAGGGTCCCGTTTCATCTGTTTATCATGTACTTTGTATTTGAGGTATAGCCGGAGCCTTGTTACCGGCATTTCCATATTACATTACTCTTCAGTTGTGTTTAGAGGCTCCGTAGACAGGTTGTGGGTAGTGTCTGGTATTGGAATTAAACTAGAAATATTGATGTTTGGCAAAGATTTATAAAACTTGTAATATTTTGATTATTATGATTTGAGCTGCTAGTGGAAATAAAATGGAAATTGTTAATGAAATACTTACTAAGTATGATTAAAGGAGTCCATCTTCTATTTATTCATGAATTAGTTTGGGTAGAATAAAACCTAACAGGCTTGCTCAGTCGGGTTTACTCGGTTGAGCGCCAGTCGTGCTCCTCGGTTTTTGGGGCGTGACAAACTTGGTATCAGAGCCTAAGGTTTTAAAGTGTCCTTGGTGTTTCACCAAAGAAATAATATTTTGGATAAAGCTAGAATTTGAGATGAAAAATCGGGTTACTGATAATCAAGAGACCAAAAAAAAAGAATAATAGGCTTTCTTAGAATAATAATAAAGCAGTAAACAAGTTTTTATTTCAATATGATGTCAATGATCCCCTTTTCCTAATACAACTTCCTCCTTTTATAGTTGATTCTTGGTAAAGGAATGAAACCTAAGCTTTAATGAGACAATTATGGACAATAAATGACATTAATTAAGCCGTTACACAATTATTCCTATTAAATACCAATTTTCTAACGTATCAGGTATTTAATACTGAATTTGGACTCCTTTTTGTCTTCAGATCCATGTCTTCAAAGCCTTTCGATCCACTGGCTTTAAATGACTTGAATTGGTACGAGACTCGTGTCTAAACTGCTTCTCGTGCCTGTTTCACTTCCTCTTCCCGTACCTGTCATCTCCCGTACCTTTTTCTCAATTGTTACGCTTTGACCATTTGTCCAGTCCACGTGTCACGCCACGTCATCTTCAATATAAATTCAACTTTTTTCCCAATACACCATATATTATTCTTTTCTCAGTTGATTTTATCTTCTCTGAAGTCCGAGGAGATACTAAAGTCTCGTTCAGATGCAACATTCGATGTAGGTTTTTCGTAGCCTGCTTTTGAAGACATTACCTTCTCCTGGTTGTTCGAAAATTTCAGTCTTTAAAATACACTAGCTATAGCATAACGCAATGTTTGCTCAAGAACAGAACTTCGACACAAGTTTCGATTTTCTAGCTAGTCGCTGGCCATTTCTTCAGATGTGTTCTTTCATTTTTAACCATATTAATCTGCTGCGCTTCCACTTGACCGAGACTTTCACAAAATAAACAAAAGGTTTTATGGCAAGTAGTCAGTACAAATCTCGTCAGTAATTTTACTCTTTTTGGCTTACCGCATTTTTCTCTTTTTGGCTTACCGCATTTTTCTTAGTCTTTGGTTCTTGCTCATTGATGAAAGATTCATATTCACCACCCCTATCACTTCTTATCATTTTGATTTTCTTATTAAGTTGCGTTTCAACTTCATTTTTGTATTGCTTGAATGCGTCTATTGCTTCATTTTTACTATTAATTAAGTAAATATAGCAATATCGAGTACTATCGTCAATAAAAGTTATGAAATATTTTTTTCCACCGCGAGATGGTATTGACTTCATGTCACAAATATCTGTGTGAATTAAGTCTAAAGGATTTGAATTCCTTTCAACCGACTTATAAGGATGTTTAACATACTTAGATTCCACACATACTTGACATTTTGATTTGTCACATTCAAACTTGGGCAATACTTCCAAATTAATCATTTTCCGTAAGGTTTTATAATTGACATGACCCAAACGTACATGCCATAATTCATTTGACTCAAGTAAGTAAGACGAAGCTGAAATTTTATTATTATTTTCAACAACCATTACATTCAGCTTGAAAAGGCCCTCAGTGAGGTAACCTTTTCCTACAAACATCTCATTCTTACTTATTACAACCTTATCGGAAACAAAACCACATTTAAACCCATTCTTAACAAGAAGTCCAGTAGAGACTAAATTCTTCCTAATCTCGGGAACATGAAGGACATTGTTCAAAGTCACCACTTTGCCGGAAGTCATTCTGAGAAATATTTTCCCATATCCTTCAATCTTCGCCTTTGAAGCATTTCCCATAGAAATCGTCTCATCGGGTCCAACGGGAGCATAAGAAGCAAAAGCTTCTCTAACAGCACAAACATGGCGAGTGGCTCCAGAATCAATCCACCACTCTTTAGGATTGCCCACCAAGTTACATTCGGAAAGCATGGCACATAAATCATCAACATCATCATGCTTTTCAACCATGTTTGCTTGACCCCTTTTCTTCTCTTTCTTCGGAGCACGACACTCCGTAGATTTGTGTCCAGTTTTCCCACAGTTGTAGCAGTTTCCACTGAACCGCTTCTTGCTTGGGTTGTATTTCGGTCCAGAAGCCTTCTTTCTCTTTTTGTTCTCTTCAACAATATTTGCTCCCATTATTGTTGAATTTCCACGGCCTCTCTTTTCCGCAGCTTTGTTGTCCTCTTCGATTCTCAACCGAACAATGAGATCTTCAAGGGACATCTCCTTGCGTTTGTGTTTCAAGTAGTTTTTGAAGTCCTTCCACAAAGGAGGCAACTTCTCAATCATCGCTGCTACTTGAAATGCTTCATTGATAACAAGACCTTCAATGAAATTTCTATTAGTAAAAATACTAAGATTACTACTTTCAACATCAATATTAAATTGAGTTATACCTTCAGCAAGGAGATCGTGAATAATCACTTGCAATTCCTGGACTTGGGTAATAACAGACTTGCTATCTACCATTTTGTAGTCCAAAAACTTTGCAGCAACAAACTTTTTCAACCCGGCATCTTCGGTTTTGTATTTCTTTTCAAGCGCAGTCCACAGTTCCTTTGACGTTTCCACGCCTCTGTAGACGTTATACAAACCATCCTCCAGCCCGCTTAGAATATAATTCTTGCACAAAAAATCTGAATGCTTCCATGCCTCAATTACGAGAAAGCGTTCAGTTTCTGGAGTTTCATCGGACAGCACAGGAACATCTTCCTTGATGAACTTCTGGAGACTTAGAGTAGTCAAATAGAAGAACATCTTTTGTTGCCAGCGCTTGAAATCAATCTCCGAAAATTTTCCGGGTTTCTCCGCCGGTGCCAATGCTGCCGGTGCCGTTCGGCTTGTTGAGGCATTGGCAGTCACTATTGGAACAGCTTGGTTCTCATTCTCATTAGTCATTTCTGTAAAAGAATGACACAAACGTTAAAATCACGTAGATTTTAATAGAGACAAAACCACAAAGGTTTTACTCTTCCAGAAACAGTAAGTACAAATACAGATAATAAATTAAATTCCCTAAGCTTGTTAGTACACCGTATTTGTAAAATAATTCTGGAAATATAAATGAATATAAACAGAAATGAACATAAACAGAAATGACACAAAACCAATTCGAGCCCACTGAATTCACAGTGCTTCCTTAAGGAATTTAATCCCCTCCTAGTACCCAAGGTTATGGATTATTTCCTCCCAGGATAGAACGAATTACACACTGGTGTAGTGGTACTTCAAACCCCAGTGTTTCAACGAACACAAAGTTCGGTAGCAAATCACACTTACTTTTTACTTTGTTTGATGCTAAAAGTATGCAGGAGAAGGAGAGAGAACTCAGAAAATCGTAGTGAAATTCTGAGCAGAATAGTGTTGTATTATAGCCAAAGTTGGGCT